>NC_069503.1:644530362-644645362 GCF_027579735.1 Bombina bombina
ACTCCTTAGGTGTAGCAAATAACTATTTGCAATTCTGCTACTCAGCTGGCTCTGCGTGTGTGTGGCCTGTTTACTCAGTTTAAAGATTTGGCAGCTTCTTGTGGATGGGGAATGCCCCTGACCTATGTATGGAGGCTTATAAGGAGATTTCTGGGTGAAGGTCCGCCTAGATCTCAACACCCCATGGGTCCTCAGGCTAAATCTGATTATCCTCAACTACCTCTAGCTAGGCCTTATGAGAAAGATGTGTGGCCAGTAAATCAATGCTGATAATAAGTGGCGAGTGTCCAGTATGACATGCAGTTTTTATATGGGGGGTTGTGAGCTGAGTCTGAATGGGCACACCGCTATGTGGTCAGAGTCCCAGAATACAAATTGGCCCCCAGTCTGTGACCACCTGTGGCAATGCTAATGTAGGTGCAATATGAGCTGCACACTTACTCAGGCCATGTGGCGGGTACTCCTGCGACTCCCAGAGGCTCTCCTGTAGGTCTCCCCTGTGTCCCCTCTACAATATTTGAGAGTTTTGTGCTCCAGGGGGGGATAGGGAGGGTTCTCATCTGGCAAATACCTTTCAGAACCTCCAACAAGTGTGCGATGGCGAAGCGGTCCAGGCCTTGGTCCCTCTGTCTGCACTAGAGATCCGCCGCCTACACAGACCTGGCCGGCCTCCGGGTGTTACTTCCTCTGGATTGCGGCCTCAGGCATGGAGCTCCGACCCTCCAGAGTATCTGTGTGATGGCCAAGCAAATCAGGTGTAAGTCTGCTATGCGTTGCAGTCGGAATGAAAGTGACTGAAAAAAGCCAGTCAGCGATCCCCCTCTGGTTCTCCAACCGGTGGCTAAGTTATCTCAGCCGATCAGCAATGTCTTCTGAGCTTTTTTGTAGTAGTTTGGTAGTATTTTAAAGGTGGTAATATAAATAACCATGGATGTGGGCTCAGGAGCCAAGTTAAAGCACGTCTGTTCCTTATGGCTGCTAGCTACGCCGCCCTCTGGTGTCCGTTTTTATTAGTTGATCTTGGAAAAATCTAGCTCTACAGACGCCAATTCTTGGTGGTAGAGTATCCTTGAAGGGTAGCTCCTTGTCGGTAGTTAGTAGGGGCCAGTTATGTCTTAAAGTTTCAGCAATACCCTGTTTGCCCAATGTGAAGGTTGTTGTAAAAGTAATTCTCTCCTCTATAACTGATGCCTTGGTTTCAGTCAGTAGTTCCTGTTGTTTACTTTTTTCAGAAAGTTCTCTGCTCTTTTCAGGACTTTTCTTTGGTAGCCTTTCTTTCTAAACTTTATTTCCATCTCTGCCATCTATCTAATTTTCAGGCTCTCATCCGTATTATTGTGGGCAACCCTCTTGAACTGAGAGATAGGTAAGGCCTTCTTGAGACTAGATGGATGACAGTTTGTAGCCCAAAAAATTGAGTTTTTATTAGTAGGTTTGCTGTATAATGTAGTGGTAAGAGTATTCTGTTTCTTGACAATCCTCAGGTCCAAGAAATCCAACAACTTTTGAGTGTATGTAATCTTAAATTAAACTGTTGAATGAACCATGTTCAATTCCTCAAACCAGACCAGGAGGTCCTCTTATGTACCTGTCCACAGACGGATTAGGTTATCTATATATACCTTTAAAATGTATACTCTGGTATCCTTGAATAGGTTGGTTCCTTCAGACTCAAATTCAGCCATAAAAAAGTTGGTGTACGATGGGGCCATATTTGACCCTATTGCCATCCCTGCTGTTTGTAGGAAAAATTCCCTCTTGAACTTAAAATAATTAAATTCTAGGCACATTCTAAGCATCTACAGTATTGCTTCAACTGGGGGAAAACATTTTGGGGTATTTTGCCAGTTGTCTTCTTACGGCTGCAATCCCTTCCAGGTGTTGTATAACAGTATATAAGCTGGTCACGTCTAGTGTGACCAGAATCACATCATTATCCAAAGATGGAAGCTTCAGCAGTTGTTTGATCATGGTGGAGGAATCCAACAGAAAAGATAGAATATTACGGACCAGAGGCTTAAGAATATGGTCTACATATGTGGCAATAGGTTTCAACAGGGAGCCTATAGCTGACACTATAGGTCTCCCTGGAGGTTCTGTTAAACTCTTATGCATTTTAGGTAACATATACAGTACAGGTATTCACTATACACTAGTGCTCATATCTATATAGTTGTTGTTATAGAGAGCCCGTATCATCTCACCCAGCATGTTTTTGAATCTTCTAGTGGGGTCATCACTTAAAAGACTCTATGTATCCTTGTCTTGTAATTGTCTCATTACTTCTTTTCTGTAATCAGCATACTACTGCAAGATAATTAGGTCCATTATGTACATCTGATCTCAGATTAATATTTATTGTTTTAATAATATACGAGATTATTGGTATGGTATTATTCACTTAATTACACCCAGGGCAAGATTGATTGTTACATTTAGTTAATTTATTTAACTGCAATATAGGGAATTACACAATAAATTAATATGCCCACGATATAGAGGCTGTGGCCTCTTATCTACCCCCCGGCAGAGTGCTCTGCTGCCTCTGTCGTAACACAACGCCAAGGGTGCGTTGTAACACTTATCAGAAATGGAGGATATATATTTAACTCTACAGACCCTTTTGAAGGCACAGGAGCTCAAGATCGTTGCTAGATTTGACCGTCTTCAACACATTGTGGAAAATGTGATGACGGTGAGGGACGCTCCTGCAGCCACGTCGGCGGATGAAGCAGATACTACAGAACCGCGAAAGCCTAATTTAGTAACAGCTGAGCAGTCTTACATAGCAGATCAGGCTTGTCCACCACTAAAATCTATGCTCCTTGTTGGGAGAGAGGAACTCGGTATTCCAGAGGGGGTTGAAGTGATCGGCCTAAATGAGCACGCTCCTTACCTGAAATGCAGGAATTGATCCGATGGGATATATAGCCAGCTGGATGCGCTCAAGCAGAGAGGGGCTTTGGTGAAGTTCCATGGCCCGAGATTACAGGCAGAGGTTCCATCGGAAGGTCTCATAGATCCTGCCTCATCTTCATTTAGGCTCAGCGATGTCGGGCTGGGAGCTTCAACCACCAGAGGTGACTTGGAAACGGTAATATGGCCTGTCAATCCCTGGGAAGTGAGTACCTGTGGTCACAATAGGATTGGTGTGGGCTAAATCGTGGGGAGAGACTTGTAGCCCCTATCCTAGTCTATATTAACTTTGGCGCAGGGGGATTTATTGTTCTGGGATTCATCTAGAGTTCAAAGTTCACTCTTATATAGGGGCAGCAGTTGAGCACATTTTGTGGACTTTCTGATACCAAGCTATTCAACACCGCAGCATTAAGAGGACTACTACAGAGGCCCACCAGCCATAGTAACTCATCTATCCTTGTTGTATAGTTTTCTACTAAGTTACACAATTGCACAATGGGTATGTGGATAATGCTCCCCACAGCGTTCTTCTAAGAGTCTGATATTCAAGGCATATTTGCAGTCAGGTTTGCAATGTCGCAGTTAATATTTTATAAAGTACTGCAATATGGGGGCTGAGGAAGTGCATGGACTTTACCCATATTTGGATACTACAAATACATTGACATAACTAGAGGCAGCGTTGCTGGGTTTATATGATTATGTCATATGTTTTCATATTTTATAAGTAGGTCCGACAGCAGCCTATATTCTCTCTACTGGGGATTACTGTTGGTAGGAGATCCAAAGGGGGACCTGAGATCTTTTTTCAGTGCTATATTTTCTGCTGAACTGATGTTATCTACTAATGTTTATTGGGGGGGATTATTGCAGACAAAATAATGACTGGTTTAATTAAACACTCACAGTATATGTTGTATATGTTTCTGATTATATGCTGGTTAAAACAGTATTACCTGATCAATTGGTGTTATTATGCAAATGTTGTACTATTTTATCCCTCATTTGTATACCTGGGTAGTGTGAGGTCCAAGAGTGGACTATAATATCCTAGAGGGTTAAATAAGAGGCTAGCAGTTTGCACCTCCAAAGCTTTCCTCGCTATCCCTAATGTATTGTATGATACGTATTGCACTATGTAAATTCAGAGGGGATTGTGTACGTATAGTTATATGAACCTCCGGAGATTTGTTTTTTTTTTTTTAAACTTTTATTTATAGTAAAGAAAATATATTACAATAATCAAATATAAAAAAGTGCATCACAACGAATAAATTATTCCATATAAAATTTGAACAGTAACAATCAGTGTCAAGGTAAGGGTCAAAAATTCCCCTTACATTAGTGAATGACATAATAAAGATAATACAGAAATTAGACAATCAGCCAGGATTTATCATATGTGTGTCAAATTCTAGAAAACATACTACACTTGTGATGTATTTGTGGTCATTTTTCATCTTTACTTATTTTAACAGTTAATATCTCTCCCAGACATACACACAACACACAAACAAAAAAAAAATAAAAAAAAAAAAAAAAAAATATCCAACTCTCTCATCTCCCCGCCCCACCTAATCACCTCACCCAGCATCTGTCGCCCATTCTCCAGGGAAGTGGCCAACTAGAATGTTTACCATAACATACTCCGTGTCTCTGAGAGGTTTAATCAGTTTTTTCTGAAGTGCAAGGGGAAGAGATCTCACAAATGTTTCGCATTTTTTGAAGAATGTAGGCAGATATTTATCTTGTGGATAGGGAATGTTGAATTGCTCAGTTGTAAAATGATTGATCATAGCACTTTTAAATTGTGTCATTGTGGGTGGGGAAGAAGCTTTCCACCGTTTAAAAATAAGATTACGAGCCGTTAGGATTATAGTGTTTATCAAATTGTAATTCTTGGTTGTTCCCTGAAATTTCACCAGAAAGAAAACATCCATTGGAGATAATTTATGATCCACTTTCAGAGTTACCGTCATCCAGTAGGATATTTTCTTCCAATATTGGTGGATTTTAGGGCAACTCCACAGACAGTGGAATAGATCTGCACTTAATGAAGAACATCTAGAACAAAGAACTCTTGATTTATACCATTTGGAGAGAGCAGCAGGAGTAAGATATCTTTTAAGGCCAATTTTTATCTGTGACTCTCTCCAAGAGGTCGGTACCCAGCTTTGTTGAATTATTTGGAAACTCCCAGTAATAGTCTGTTCGTCTATATCTGGGAAGTATGTGTCCCACATTGCCACCATCTCAATCACCTGCGTCTTTGACGCTTTCTGATTTATGAGAAGATATAGTGGTGAAATTATATAGATTCCTGCCGCATACAGGGAGATCTTGGCCTGTAACTCACCCCGGGACCAATTATTCCCGTATTTTGAGCACAGCTCTTGAAGATAGTGTCTAACTTGGAGATAAGCGTAGAATTCGCGTGAATGTAGGTCAAATTGTATTGCAATATCTTCAAACAGTCGCGGATATCCGTCTGCGTCCTGTAGTTGGCTCATATTTTGAAGACCCTTTAACGCCCAAACTTTGAATATCTGATTGGTTAGGCCGGGCCCAAACTCGGGATTACCACATATAGTTAAATATTGTGATATGTAGGGGGAACAATCGTTTTCCACACAGAGCCTCTGCCAGGCCACAATGACGTTCTTAAAGATGGTCATATAAAATATATTAGAGGGCAGAGAAGTGAGAGGACAGTGTAAGAGTGCCTTCAAGCTGAACGGGGCCACAATTTGATTTTCCCAGATAACCGAGGAAATTTGGTCTTTCCCAGTTAACCAGTCTAAAGCAAATCTGGCTATAATGACCAGATTATATGTTTGAATATTAGGGAGAGCAAGGCCTGCTGAAAGCTTAGAATTCATAAGTCTATGGGGCGCGATGCGTGGTCTCTTTCCATTCCATAAAAATTGGGAACATGCCCTATTATACATGTTAATATCTTTTTTATGTAAAAAGCACGGGATATTCTGCATAATATAAAGAAGTTTTGGAAAGAGGACTGATTTAATTAAAGTCACGCGAGCCGTTAATGATATGGGCAACGAGGTCCACTCCTCTAGTTTCCTTCTACAATAGTCCAGGCTTGGCCTATAGTTTATCTTGTACCACTCTTCTGGATTTCTAGATAGACAAAGGCCAAGATAAGTAATCTGGGAGACCTCAAGGAAGGGATGATTACAATAATAAGGGGGATTTCTATATAGCCACATTAATTCTGATTTTGAGATGTTTATCTTAAATCCAGAGATCTCCCCAAATTCTTGGATAATCGCTTGAAAAATGGGTAAAGTGACCTTAAGATTGGAAAGGAATATTAGAAGATCATCCGCATATAGAAGCAACACTAGCTTTTCATCTGCCAAGAGGATCCCGTCCAGTTCTTGTCTTAATCGAATGGCAAGGGGTTCTACACTCAGATTGAATAAGAAAGGGGAAAGAGGACATCCTTGTCTAGTCCCTCTGGATAGCTCAAAGCGTTGGGTAGATGTATTGTTTATGATGACCACCGAGGAAGGGGTACTATAGATTAATCGAATATAATTAATAAAATATTCAGGAAATCCGAACCGATCTAGCGCGGAGAACAAGTGGTCCCAGTCAACGCGATCGAATGCTTTCTCCGCATCGATCGTTAAAATAGCCTTATCTTCCGTTTCAAGTGCCCGTAAGGATTTATATCTAATCCAAAAGGATTCGATCAGGATTAATAATTTTCTTGTATTTCTTACGGGATTCCAGCCCGACATGAAACCAGATTGATTCTCATGGATTAAATCACCCATGTATGGTTTCAATCGAGAGGCTATTATAGCTGCGAGCAGCTTATAGTCGGTGTTGAGGACTGAGATCGGTCTATAGGAGCTAGGTAATTCCGGGTCTTTACCCTTTTTTAGGATTAATGAGATATTCGCAGTTGTAAAAGAGGGAGAACAATTGGTGTTCTCTGAAAGTAAAAATTAAATAGCTTATTCAATATTGGAGTCACCTGTGTCTGTAAAATCCTATAGTACTCAATGGGGAGGGCATCAGGTCCAGCCGCTTTATTAGTTTTCACATTCTTAATTGCCATTGTGATTTCCTCCTCAGTGATAGAAGCGTTGATCACATCTCTGGCCTCAGAGGATAACCTTGGGATCTTAATCTTTTTCCAAAATACCAATTTCTTATCGGGGTTAATAGAATCTCTTTTGTATAGATCTTGAAAAAAATGAAAAGAATACTTTTTCAATGTCAGTATGTTTGGTATATCTCATATCTCCCTGTTTAATAGCAGATATTGGATGCCTGGGAGAAGATTTAGTAATTCTGGCCAGGAATTTCGCCGATCTACCTGTAAAGCCTCCGTATATTGCTCTCATTCTCATTTCTTCCTGAACGCTAGTTTGTTTAATATGCGTGTCACGGAGAGTTTTTGTGGTCACATATGCATCCCAACAAACTTTAGTGTGATTTATAATATAAGCTCTATATGCATTCTTAACCCGATTAGCAAGTTGTCTAGTTGCTAGGCTCCAATTTTTTTTTCAAGTGTAGGGAGTAGGATTTAATTTCCCCTCGTAAAACGGCCTTAGAAGCCTCCCAGAACACTTCGATCTTATCTATATAACTGTAATTATTATTATAGTATTCATCCCATTTTAAGCGTAATTGGTTCTGAAACTTGATATTGTTGCTCAGATGCTTAGGAAAATATATATGATTCTTACCTCGATATCCACAGTTCATATCACATCTCAACCCAATCACAGCGTGATCGGAAATGACGATATCTTCAATACTGGACACCCAGTTCCATTTAAGCAGGGGTTCAGAAATTAAAAAATAATCGATCCTGGAAAAGGACTGCTGGACTTGAGATACACAAGTATAGTCTCGAGCATCCGGGTTCTGAACCCGCCATATGTCAACCAGTCCCAGATGAGTACATAATTTCTGAAAGGTCCGGGATTTCCGATCCCTATTTTTTAAGGCCTTTTTATTTGAACTATCTAGCAGAGGGTCTGCCATTAAATTTAGATCTCCCCCGATAATTAAATTTGACCCAATATAGTTATGTAGTTTAACTGAGAGTACAGACCAAAATTTGCGATCAATTTGATTGGGACCGTATATATTGCACAATATGTATTTTATATGTTTAATTTCCGATTCCACGATTAAGAATTTGCCCTCAGGATCGGCTACGGTGTTAATTACCTGATATTCCAACTTCCGATTCACTAAAATGGCCACCCCCCTCTTCCTAGATGTAAAAGGGGCCGCCAGAACTTCACCCACCCATTTAGATTTCAATTTAGGGATTTCAAGAGCGTTGAGAAAACTATATCAGGGTTAAATTTACCCAGGTGTTTTATTATAGTTTTCCTTTTAATTGGGGAGTTAATGCCACCAATATTCCAAGACAGTAGGTTGAATTTACTAACCAGAGAAACTATTTGTCTCTAAGTCCATAGATATATACCCAAATAAACTCATTATATATACAATCTCGGCAGTCGGGGAGGCGAGCCCGAAGGAGAGGACGGCAAACCCTTAGGTGTGGAGAGAGGAAAGGGGACCGGAGAGACGGCGAGAGAGAAAAAAAAAAAAAAAAGGGCAAACAAACACACACCCCATTTATACCATTTCTGTCTCAAATTCCAATACCCTTCAAAAAATATAAAAAAACCATATTGACTCTTATTTCTCATAACTAGCGCCTCTATAATACCTAGACAGCAATACACAGACTTTAGAATCATGGAACCCCTGTCTAAAAGTAGATAATACATACTAGGGTACCCCTGATTCTCTACAGAAAGCTTCAGCTTCCATAACATTATTCAGTGTGTGTGTAGTGCCTTCTTTCAGTACCACTAATTTTGCAGGATACAGGAGCTTGATATTGTACTTTTCCCTCTGGAGTCTACCATAAAAGAAAGACATATCCCTTCTCTTCGCCATGGTTTCAGAAGAAAAGTCCTGAAACATCAACAGCTTATGTTGGCCTAAAGTGAAAGGGTTACATTTCCTGTAATGTCGGAGATACAGCATTTTATCCTGAAAGTTCACAAATTTAAAGATCACAGGTCTAGGTCTCTGGGTCTCACTATGCTCACGACGCTGACCTATCCTATGAACTCTTTCAATCTGGAAGGGAGTAGCAGGAGCTGGAATCTGCAAGGCCTGAGGTAATGTAGAAGAGACAAAGGTCATTAGATCCTGAAACTCAGGAGTTTCGGGAAGCCCAATCACTTTTAAGTTATTACGCCTTGAGCGATCCTCAAGGTCCTCGATCTTAGCTTGTAGAGATGTGATAGTTTTACCATAAGTATCTATAGATGGATCTAATACATTGAACCTGTCTTCCAGGTCCGAGATTCTATTCTCAATTTCATCCATTCTGGATGAGAATTGCCTAACTTCTATGGTGAGGTTAGATATCTCATTTCTGATCTCCTTTTTGATCAAGTCAAATTGGGGCATCAAAATGTTAGCTACTTCGGCTGCAAATTCTGCCATGTTATTAGAAGGGGGGTTAAAAGGCCCCTTATCTTGAGGGGAGACTATGCTAGAATCCAGATTCCTGCTACTCCCTTTTTTTTCTTTTGACTTAGGAGGCATATTGGAAGGAGAGCCCCTTTGATGCAAATATCTGTCCATGGACCAGGGGTATTCCTTGATAGACTACAATATGTCAAGGAAAAAAAAAAAAAAAAAAAAGAAGAGGGATAGACCCCCACCACAGCCCCGCAATAAGTGCAAGGCCTTGCTAGTTACTTTAATAGTCTCTAACCATGTGTTTCTATTGGATGTGGGAGTATAAAATTTATATAAGTATTACTCGTCTAACAGCACAGGAAGGTATTCCCTGTGATATCTGTATGTCAGCAATTCATGCTTGTGTTGCTCTAGCAAGACTATCTCAAAGTGTTATCTATCGTGCAAGTGGATCTATAATTAGTGTTAATTTAACTATTATTAGGGCTAAAAAGAAAAAAGATTATGTGGTAGTGTTTCCTTGATACTTTTACCTCTATTATATATAATAGTTCCGCATCAGAGCAAACTCCATAGAGACAAAGAACCTAGGACAAATATATCTTAAAGTGCTTATGCTTCTGTTGTATTATTTTAACTCAAAAGAGAATATAACAGAATGTGCTCCAAAGTAATGAAGTGCTTATACTTCTATTCCAAGTGACTGTTTTAATTTAAATGTATCCCCTAATTCTTGACTTTATCTAAAGTGTAACCCTTTCTCAGCAAAATTCCCTAGTTCTAAACCATATCTAAAGTATAATCCTACATGTAATTAAGAACTTTGTAACAAGGAGCTTTTCGGTAAATATGTTAGCATAATTCTTGATTATTATAAATTCGCTAATAGACGCCATACATGTCCAAACAGAACTCCATGGCCTATATTCACATTGACCCAGGGAAAACTACAGAAGGGTTCATAGAGAGAATTTCGTGTAAAACAAATAGTAATATGTGACTAAAAAGGTTAATTCAGTTAAGATAAGACTTAGCAGCGTTAAATACTATGTAAATTCAGAGGGGATTGTGTAAGTATAGTTATATGAACCTCCGGAGATTTGTAAGTAACCTCTTAAGGCTGTAAGGCAGTTTTAGTATAGGATGGAGGTTAGCTTCTGTAGCCCCTCATACAATGTATATTTGCCATCTGAGGCCTATAGACACCTATACTAGTTTAGAGGGCAAACTGTGTATATTTTTCTTTACAGATGATCAATGCCTATCCTGTTAGTAATTATATGTACTGTAATGAGCATACGCCTAGTTTACAATCAACCTTAGTTGTACAAATAGTTTTTATCTTCCATATACATTTCTCAAATGATAGATCTGTACAGCATTGTGTCTCATACCTTTAATAGGCTCTCTTCTGAGTTATATAAAATTCACTAATAGGTTGGGTTCTAGAGGGCCCCTGTAACTTTACCCCCTACATTTTCCACAGTACTTATTTTTAAGATGTATGGCCCGAAAGGGACCGCTAACTCTCAACTGTGGTATGTCTCATCCATACTTTAGCATATTTTAGGGGGAGTGTATGACAAAATATATAACACCTATAGTGTTCATATTCCTGTTGAAATGTTTTATTACTGAAATTGTATGTAATATACGTTCTGCTGAAGATACCAAGGACAAGTACAAGCCTGCATAGGTTACAAATTAGTTATTGCATTTAGGCTTGTATCATGCTAGATGTGTGTTTTGTGTTATATGTCCTTTTGTTAATGTACTTATGCAAAATGAGGTAATATCCATGGCTGGAAAATGTACCTTTGGGTTAAGATATGCTTTGATCTTACAGATGTGTAGGCATGCTTGTTTAATTAACTATGTAAATCCTGATGTATGACACACGGGCATGTTGCCATGATGTTTATTTATGAAATTTTGTGTATGCTTGCCATTTTACCTCAATAAAAAACTATTAAAAAAAAAAATTAATATGCCCACAAAGTACTGTTCTATGCAAACCAAATGAAATGCTATGAGAAATAACCGTATTCTCTTTAAAACTGGATTTATTCTAACTGCTGTTGAGAATAAAAACGTATTTATACTACAAAGGTTTAAACAAACCACAATTAATTTGGTCTGATGTCCCAGATGCTGAAGTTTAAATTTCTCTAGGCAATATTACTTATGGAAAAGCAATAATACTTTAACAACCGATAAATCCTTGGATAAAGGATAAAGCAGGCTATGTTAATTGGTCTGGAATAGAGAAGATAAGTGAGGACTCTTCTGGTGTGATAGTACAGGATCTTTTAAATTGGGTGCCTCCTTACCCATAGTTTAGTAGACTCTTTATACTACACCGCCGCCACTATAATAAACCTATTAACCCCTAAACCGCAAGCCCCCCACAATGAAATATACTAAATTAAACTATAAACCCTTAAACCAGAAGCCCCCCACATCGCAATAAACTAATTGAACTTAGTAACCCCTAAACCAAGCATCCCCCTAACTTTAGATTAAAATTACAATTTCCCTATCTCAAATTAAATTAAAACTTACCTGTCAAATTAAAAAAAACTAAATTAAAACTAACAATTAAACTAATATAACTATTTAACTAATATTAAACTAACTACCAATTAAATTAATCTAAAATACACATTAAAAAAATCCTAACACTACTATAAAAATTGTAAACTATCTAATTACAAAAATAAAAAAGACTAAATTACAGAAAATAACAAACACTAAATTATGAAAAATAAACAAAATGATCAAAAATAAAAAAAAATTACACCTAATCTAATAGCCCACCCAAAATAAAAAAACCTAGCCTACAATAAACTACCAATAGCCCTTACAAGGGCCTTTTGTAGGGCATTGCCCTTAGTTAAACAGCTCTTTTACCTGTAAAAAAATATATACAAAGAACCACCAACAGTAAAACCCACCACCCAACCAACCCCCCAAAATAAAAAAAAACCTAACTCTAACAAAAACCTAAGCAACCCATTGCCCTGAAAAGGATGAGAGCTACTGAAATTCTATTGGCTGATTTGAACAGCCGATAGAATTTCAGAAGTTCTCATCCTATTGGCTGTTTTGAAGAGCCAATAGGATTTCAGTAGCTCTCATTCTATTGGCTGATTTGAATTTCCAAAATCAAATCAGCCAATAGGAATGCAAGGGATGCCATCTTGAATTGCGTACCTTGCATTGAAGATTCAGTATACAGCGGCAACCATATGAAGAGGATGCTCCGCGTCGGATGTCTTTAGGATGGACCCGCTCCGCGCCGCCGGGATGAAGATAGAAGATGCCGCCTGAATGAAGATAGAAGAGGCAGCCTGGATAAAGACTTCTCACTGCCTGGATGAGGACTTCGCCGTCTGGATTTAGAAGAGGCCATCTGGATGAAGACTTCTCGCCGCCTGGATGAGGAATTCGCCGCCTGGATGAAGATCGTTCAAGTGGGACTTAAAAAACTGTAAGTGGATCGTCGGTGGTTAGTGTTAGGTTTTTTTAATGTTTTTTTTGGTTGCAGTTTTTTTTAGTTTAGGGTTTGGGCTTTCGTTAAAGCCCTTTTAAGGGCAATGCCCATACAAATGCCCTTTTCAGGGCAATGGTTAGCTTAGTTTTTTTTAAATAGTTTTTTTTTTTATTTTGTGGGTTGGGGGGGGGTCAAGGTTTGTAATGTTAGTGGGTGTTTGTATTTTTTTTTTCAGGTAAAAGAGCTTTTTAACTTAGGGCAATGCCCTACAAAAGGCCCTTTTAAGGGCTATTGGTAGTTTATCCTATATTAGGTTTTTTATTTTGTGGTGATTTTTTTAAGTGGGTATTAGAATTGGAATAATGTTTATTATTTTTGATAATTTTTTTGTTAATTTGTGTAATGTATTTTTTTTCATTTTGGTGTGGGTTTTAATATTTAGATTAGGGCTTGGGTATTTCATAAAAGAGCTAAACACCCTTTTAAGGGCAATGCCCATACAAATGCCCTTTTCAGGGCAATGGGTAGATTAGAATTTACTTTATTTTTATTTTGTGGGAT
This sequence comes from Bombina bombina, assembly GCF_027579735.1. NCBI lineage: Eukaryota > Metazoa > Chordata > Amphibia > Anura > Bombinatoridae > Bombina > Bombina bombina. The sequence goes on from NC_069503.1 coordinate 644,543,834, forward strand.
TGGGGGGTGGGGGTTTGTATACTGTTAGGGGGTGTTTGTTATGTTTTGTAGCAAAATAGTTGTAAACCTTAGGGCAATGCCCTACAAAAGTCAGGTTATGTTTTATTTCACAGGTAAGTTTGTATTTATTTTAACTAGGTAGTTAGTAAATAACTATTTACTAACTAGTCTACCTAGTTAAAATAAATACAAACTTACCTGTGAAATAAAAATAAAACCTAAGCTAGCTACAATATAACTATTAGTTATATTGTAGCTAGCTTAGGTTTTATTTCACAGATAAGTATGTATTTAGTTTTAAATAGGTATTATTTAGTTAATAATTGTAACTTTAATTTAGCTCTAGTTTAATTATGTTAAAGTTAGGGGGATAGGGTTAGGGTTAGGTTTAGGGGTTAATATAGTTTAATTTAGGTTGTTGCGATGTGGGGGCTGGCAGTTTAGAGGTTAATAGGTTTATTTAGTGTAAGTGATGTGGGAGGCCAGAGGTTTAGGGGTTAATAACTTTTTTTAGTTGCGGTGATGTCGGGGAGCATCAGAATAGGGGTTAATATATTTATTATAGTGTGGACGATGTTGAGGTGCAGTGGTTAATAACTTTAGTATAGTAGAGGCGATATCAGGAGTGGCAGATTAGGGGTTAATAACATTATGTAGGTGTCGGCAATGTTGGGGGCAGATTAGGGGTGTTTAGACGTGGGGTTTATGTCAGGGTGTTAGGTTTAAACGTATATCTTTCTTTTCCCCATAGACATCAATGGGGCTGCATTACGGAGCTTTTCTTTCCGCGATCGCAGGTGTTAGGCTTTTTTCTGACCCACTCTTCCCATTGATGTCTATGGGGAAAGCGTGCACAAGCACGTCAAAACAGTGCTTAGATTGTGTGCAGTATGGAGTTCAATGCAGCCATATCGCATGCACAAGGCGGCTGTTTCAAAACATGTAATGGCTGCGCTATAGGGGGGTTAAATAACTCAACTTTTGTTGTTTTCCCTTTAGCGCGCATAACTCGTAATATATCTGTATGTGTTTAACTAAGCATTTGCTTTACTTGTCCAATAGGTGTAATCATGGGATTGAATATGCCTCTGTGTATTCTTTGTAGGATATTAAATTATTACAGATGTGTTTCTTATTTCTTAGTTAAGGTTAGATTGAATGAACATACATTTTGGTCTATATATTTGTTTTGCTATATATTTACCTTGTAAGGATAGGGAAGTCTTAGTTGCCTTGAAACCTACAGAACTCCCTGTTACCTGAGGTAATAAAATCTTAAACCCTATCTGTGCATCAGAAGCAAGAGGTCAAGTATTTTAGCAGGAGAAACAAAGAGGTATTTTCAGTGAACATGTGATTAAAGGGACAGTCTACACCAGAATTTTTATTATTTTAAAAGATAGATAATCCCTTTATTACCCATTTCCCAGTTTTGCATAACCAACACATTTATAATAATATATTTTTAACCTCTGTGATTATCTTGTATCTAAGCCTCTGCAAACTGCCCCTTTTTTCAGTTCTTTTGACAGACTTACAGTCTAGCCAATCAGTGCCTGCTCCCAGATAACTTCTCGTGCACGAGCACAGTGTTATCTATATGAAATACGTGAACTAACACCCTCTAGTGGTGAAAAACTGTTAAAATGTAATCTGAAAGAGGTGGGCTTCAAGGTCTAAGAAATTAGCATATGAACCTCCTAGGTTAAGCTTTCAACTAAGAATACCAAGAGAACAAAGCAAAATTGGTGATAAAAGTAAATTGGAAAATTGTTTAAAATTACATGCTCTTTCTGAATCATGAAAGCTTATTTTGGCCTAGACTGTCCCTTTAAGGACATGATGTAATAATGGAGCCATGGAAGAAAGTTTGTCTTAAAGGGACAGTTCACCCAAAACTTTTCTCCCATGTAAATTGTTCCCAATGATCCAATATGCCTGCTGGAGTGTACTACATTTTTTTATAAGTAGCTCCTTTGCATTCACTATTCAGCGTGTGGCTGGAGACCCCATCAAGAGGAGCTCTCTGTGCCACCATCGCCCTATTTTGACCTTTGAAATAGCTGATTTAGCTTATGGTTTCCCAACCTATACTAACAGTTTTGATACTGGAGTCTCAGCTATTGAATAGCCTAAGTAAACACAGCCAGCAGAAGAAATTAAACTCCCAGTGAGGTGCAGGATAGTTAAGTAATAAAATGATAATTTTCCATTGTTCTCTCTGTGTATTGAACTTTAGTTTTCCAGACAAATATAAGATAAGGAAGCTAGTGTGTATACACAAATTCATAACATAAAGAGATATGATATTACCTTAAACTCAACCCATTGTAGTAGACTGTGGTTTAAAAGCACAAAACCAGCTACTTCATATACACATATAAACCTGAAAATGCAATTTCTCATACATGTTATACTCTGCAGCTGGTATAACAAGTAATTGAAAATACATTAATATAAAAACAATATTAGTCCCTTAGGCAAGTAAGAAGGCTTTAAACTTTGTAAGGCTTTTAAACTTTTTGAATAGTCAAAAAGTGAGTGGAACAGTCTGATTGTGCTGGTTCCAAAGCCTGATTTCAGTAAGATTTTGCAAAGACTATCACAAGTTTAATTGTATTTTAAAATTTGACAATGACCCAATGAAAGATGAATTAATTGAAAAGAAAAATTAGGAAAAATGGAATAAACACTATCTCATAATAATTGATTTAACAAAAAGGTATTGGCAGGTGCCACTCACTGATCAAGCTAAGAAAAAAAAACAGAATTTTCAACCCCAGATGGATAAAATGTATCTGCAGCATACTTAGATGATGTTATCATTTATAGTACAGATTTGGAATCCAAAATTCCAACATTATAAGCAGTTTTTTTTTGCAATATGATCTGCTGGTTTAACTGTCAATCTTACAAAATGTACTATTGGTTTAGAGGAGGCCAAGTACTTGGGTTATACCACTGATAGAGGATCGGTTAAACCACAAACAACCAAAATAGAAGACATAGAGAACTTACCACAGTCTTTAACAAGTGAGAGCTTTACTAGGGTTATCTATTACCTATGGAAGCTTCATTCCAAATGTTGTTACAATCACATTACCTTTTACCGATCTTGCAAGATAAAGGTTGCTAGAAATAGAACAAGCTTTTAAACATTTGAAACATGCTACCTGTGACCTTCCAGTTTTGCTAACCCCTAATTTCCTAAAAAATAAAGAATTTAAATAAAAAAATAAATATATTAGTACAGAAAGATGCTTCTGATGTTGGTTTAGGTGGACTCCACACACAAGAGTATCAAGGTGAATAAAATCATATTCTTCTCCTAAGCAGAAAACTAATTCCACAAGAGAAAGAATGCCTTGCTAGTAAGGGGGCTTTAGAGACCCTCAAATATTATCTGTTAGAAAGGAAATTTATGTTAAGGTCAGACCATGCTCCTCTCACATGTATGAGCCAGAATAAAGAGAAGAATGCAAGAGTTACTAGTGGTTCCTTAGCCTGCAACCCTATACATTTTTTTTTTTGTTGAGCACAGGGTCTGTATTTTGCTGATGGTCTGTCTCAGGTACATAATGAGAAATTATATTACCTTAAACTCAACCCATTGTAGTAGACTGTGGTTTAAAAGCACAAAACCAGCTACTTCATATACACATATAAACCTGAAAATGCAATTTCTCATACATTTTAAACTCTGCAGCTGGTATAACAAGTAATTGAAAATACATTAATATAAAAACAATATTACAGTGTACTGTCCCTTTAAGCACCATAGAGTCCCTTAGGCAAGTAAGAAGGCTTTAAATCTTTACGTAAATAAAAAATAAAATAACAAATACATTTTATAAGTGATACCTTTGGCTAATAACATTTTTTGCAAGCTTTAAAAGCACTATCGTTCCTTCATCAGGTATAAAAAAAAAAAAAAATAAGTTGTGATTATTGAATAGTCAAAAAGTGAGTGGAACAGTCTGATTGTGCTGGTTCCAAAGCCTGATTTCAGTAAGATTTTGCAAAGACTATCACAAGTTGAATTGTATTTTAAAATTTGACAATGACCCAATGAATGATGAATTAATTGACAAAAATAGGAAAAATGGAAAAAACACTATCTCATAATAATTTATTTAACAAAAAGGTATTGGCAGGTGCCACTCACTGATCAAGCTAAGAAAAAAACCCCAGAATTTTCAACCCCAGAAGGCTTAATTTAATATAGTTGTTTAAAATTTGGATTGAATGACGGATAAAATGTATCTGCAGCATACTTAGATGATTTGGAATCCAAAATTCCAACATTATAAGCAGTTTTTTTTGCAATATGATCTGCTGGTTTAACTGTCAATCTTACAAAATGTACTATTGGTTTAGAGGAGGCCAAGTACTTGGGTTATACCACTGATAGAGGATCGGTTAAACCACAAACAACCAAAATAGAAGACATAGAGAACTTACCACAGTCTTTAACAAGTGAGAGCTTTACTAGGGTTATCTATTACCTATGGAAGCTTCATTCCAAATGTTGTTACAATCACATTACCTTTTACCGATCTTGCAAGATAAAGGTTGCTAGAAATAGAACAAGCTTTTAAACATTTGAAACATGATACCTGTGACCTTCCAGTTTTGCTAACCCCTAATTTCCTAAATGCTTCTGATGTTGGTTTAGGTGGACTCCTCACACAAGAGTATCAAGGTGAATAAAATCATATTCTTCTCCTAAGCAGAAAACTAATTCCACAAGAGAAAGAATGCCTTGCTAGTAAGGGGGCTTTAGAGACCCTCAAATATTATCTGTTAGAAAGGAAATTTATGTTAAGGTCAGACCATGCTCCTCTCACATGTATGAGCCAGAATAAAGAGAAGAATGCAAGAGTTACTAGTGGTTCCTTAGCCTGCAACCCTATACATTTTTTTGTTGAGCGCAGGGTCTGTATTTTGCTGATGGTCTGTCTCAGGTACATTTTTTTATGTTCATGGTTGCTCAGCCCACTGGGTGTGAGCTGGGGGGGATATGTGATAGAAAGCAGGGCCTTGTAATGAATGGGATATATATAAGTCCAAGGGGTAAATTTAACAAGTGGCGAACAGACATGATTTGCTGTCAGCATTTAACATTGCAAAAGCATTTCTAGTGAAATGCTTGTGCACTGCCACCCTCTGCTCACTGGCGGCCAATCGACCGCTAGCAGGGGCCGTCAATCATCCCGATCATATCGGATCAGGATGATTTCAGTCCGCCACTTAAAAGGTGGAGGACAAGTTAAGGAGCAGTGGTCTTATGACTGCTGCTTCTTAACTTCCATTTCTGGTGGACCATATATATGTAGTATCCCCCCTTTCTGTTAATACCCCAACGAAAGATTGTGTTTAAACTGTGCAGTTTTGTCCCTGGGGTGGAGTATTTGGAGAGAGGGTTGGACCAGTACTTCAACAGCTATGAAGCTGCCCAGGCCAGGTTTTGATTTTGATTAGGAGCTTGCTAATCACAGGTCTGGCTCATAATTACAGCTCCTAGAGCTTAAAGGAAACCTGATTAAGGCTTATTAAGATGTTCCCAACCAGGATTGCTGGTAAGTTAAAGAAATACTATTGCTTTTAACTGTTTGTAAAAGGATAGTGCACTGTAAAGTGAAGTTATGTGATATGATGTGCTGCAGAGAAATGATTTAACAACTCCAATGTTAAACTTTCTTCTTCTTGTTGCTTTCTCAATTAATTGATTAAAGATACCTGTAAATTGGACTGTCCTGTGCTGAATTTTTGTCCTAGAAGACTGTTCTGTGTCACATTAGCTAATTTGCATTAAATAGGCTATAAATGTCCTCAGAAATTTGTACCCAATCTTCTTCTAGTGCACTGTAGTACTCCTCAAGAAAATCTAATATTTATATCAACTGACTCAGCATGTTCACTTGTGCAATTATCCATATAATAGAGATGTGGATCATGCAATTTATTTGAGATAGATAACAAAATATACTCTTCAGTCTCTTTGCATTCAAAATCACAGCCTGTCATGGCTGCTGCCAAAAAAATATTAATAGTGATTTTATTTTTTATTTCATTAAGCACATCCTCTATACAAAAAAAATATTGAATAGACCTAAAGGGATATTACATTATTATGTAAATCACATAGTTGTTTGGGCCATACTGCCAGAAACTGGAGATGACACTCGCCAACCTTTGCAAACTAGCACTTCCTTGCAATGGTAATTTGCATCCTGCTCAAGTTAATTTAGGTGCTGCAGGACTGTTGTACTATATATGCTTGGTATAACCTATAGGGTTGCAATCAGGAATCCTAAAACCAGGGATTTAATTTGACAGTTAACATTTAGGGGAATAACAAATTGATCATGTATGGAAGGTTTTTGGGTAGTTCTAATAGGAAAGAATTGCCTCCAATAACCAGGACCCTTTAGTAACAGCAAGACCATGCATGTGATGGTAACCAAAACTTAAGTCAAGTTATTTTATAATACTTTTTACCCTACTAGCAATTATCCTAAAATAGTAGCATAAATTAATGAAATCTGAATAAATAATGAATTATTTTATATTGTTTTACAAAATGTAGTATGCATAACCAATTGTCTAAGGGAAAGTAGGTATAGAAAAAATAGTATAACATGTTTAACTCTTTTACATAAAAATGTAGTTTATCATTTATCATAGATTCATAATCAATAGTTTTAATGTTAAAGAATATTTTAAAATATAGTGCACAAAAGCACATTGAACATTTGCAGGCAATTGTTTTAAAGAAGGGTCCTTGTTCGATAGCCATTGTTTAAGAAAATTGAGAATGAGTTTTAAATCTCAAAGCAAAGATTATCTATGAGACTAATTATAAGTATAATTAATTATAAAATGTACCTGGTTCTGGCCTATTAGGGAATGTCCACTTTGCTTGTGACCAACCAAGATGTCTGGATCTGTAGGATATACCAGAATCATAGAGAAAGGAGATTGAACAGACGATTTGATTATTTTTTCCCCCTTTTGGTATCTTTGAGAAGGATAAGAAAGACAGAGACATGAAAGAGAACTACTGAATCATTGAAAAAGCAAAACAGATTTACCACCCACCTTTGGATCTGGATAGCAACTGAATTATATATTTATCTGAAAATCCTGAAATATCCCTAAAGGATTTTAATTTTGGAAAAAAGTGTATGTCTAGTTTACAATTGCTATGACTATGATCAAAATATTGACCTTCCAAAAAAGAACAGAAACAATGCTATTTTCTTTACTAACCTTTAACAAAAATCAAAACCACCAGGAATTCCAAGCAATTTATATGGAATTTATTTCTAATTTCATGTATGAGCCTCCTGTAGACAAAGTGGTTATTATTTGTGAAATATTTTGGTTTATTTGACACAAGAGTATTGATCTATACTATTATTTGAATGTCCCATTTGTTATTATTTACTGTTGATCTAGAAATTTATGTTAAGAAGAGGTTGGTGTAATTAGATGTCTTGATTGTCATCAATGAATTCAAGAGAAGCACTTGTATTGGTGTGTTCATGAACTAGGATGTTGTTATGTTTAACATCATTTTGTAATTAAACAGTTGTGCTGTGGAGTATTCAGCATAGCTTTATTATTTATTTAGTTCATGTTAAATACATTCACAAACTAAATATTATTATGACCTTAAGGAATAATTAATAATACGTTCATGTGTTTAAGTTATTATTTGGTTACATAGAAAATTTTTAAAAAAAGATATTCAAATCAAAATATAATATTGAATTTTATTTAATATTGCAAGATATATTACACATATTATGCATTGAATGTAATTACAGTACCTTGAGCAGATATACTGAATGTTTTCTTACATTGTTCAGTATTTGAAGTGAAGCATTCTGTTTTCAATTTATCACCTTAATGTTTACCTATATAAACTGAAGCTTCTCAGAATATTCTTCTCATAATATTGATCAAATAAAATGAAGGTTATATTAATGTGGCATTAATGAATTCTTAGAAGCAGAGTGAATACTTTTTTCTGAAGTGGTTTAATGGAAAACTGAGATATTTTCTTGCATAAAAAGTTACTTTGATGTTAATAAATTACAAAAATGTTTCTAGAAAAAATAAAATCAGTATGAACACATTTAAATTATCCACTTAATCATTTTGTGACTCTGTAAGTATTTTGTTAACAATACATCAATGATTTCACCAAATAATGTATAATATAATCATTAGCCTTTACCTGAAAAGAAAAAACTTGAATAAAATATTGACTGCATGTTGGGAAATCATAATTTGTTATGTATGTTATCTCAATCATGACCATTCACTGGTCCTTGTTAATGTTTTTTTCAGCTAAAATACCAATGACAATAACATGTCAAGTGATACAATTAGGCTTTCACTAAAAGGTTATAGGATTACCTGTTATTTTTGTAAACTGCTCTAAATATATATTATGAAATTATTCTAACACAAATATTCTCATTGTTCACCATGCCCTATTAGGAAACCTAATAAAGTATAAATAAGCAAACATTAAAATGAAATGATGTACTACTATATAAGAATAAACTGTATTTATTATATATTATTTCTATTATATATTATTGGGATGTTAGTTTGTGACATATATATATTCTATTATTTTTTCCGAGATTATTTGGGGGGGAGATTTAATAAGCAGTGGATGCTGCTTTATCTGCCCGATGTTTCTGGCTCACCGGAAATATAAATTAAGAAGCAGCGGTCATAAGACAGCTGCTCCTTAACTTGTCCGCCACCTCTTAGGTCAGATCAGATACTATTGGGATGATTTACACCCCCTGCTAGCGGCCGATATGTGCGCAAATGTGCGGGAAGCGGCATTGAACAAGCATTTCTCCTGCTCCTTAACTTGTCCACCACCTCTTAGGTGGCGGACTGCAATCATCCTGATCAGATACGATTTGGATGATTGACACCCCCTGCTAGTGGCCGATTAGCCGTGAATGTGCAGGGGCGGCATTGCACAAGCATTTCTTGTGAAATACTTGTGCAATGTTAAATGCCGACAGCGTATACAATTAACCACCCAATGAAATTAAATTTTACCACTGTTGGGAAACTACATTGTTATATTAAATATATTGATTATATACAATACATGCCCCCTAGGATACCAAGTTTCTGGAATTATTTAAAAAAAAACAAAATCAATATTCATTATTACATTTTTTTACTCTAGTTTTCCCTCCATTAGGGTGTCCTGTAGAATTGTGCACATCATCCTTTTTATGTTATGAGAGTATTTTTTTTTTATTATTTACTTAAGGAAGGAGTTGGGCCTGTTCAGTTCAGTGGATATATCCATCCATGATAATAAACAAGATATTTTTGTCTATTTATTTGATTGCTTTAAATAATGTAAAATATTTAAATGGGTATTATTGTAAATGTATTCTTGTATTGAATAAAACCCATTTTTGTTTCTATTATTTCATGCAGATGTGTACTTGTCCACCAGAGGAGCTAGGAGAGCTTTTCTTATCACTCAAGGTACAACCTTGGACTAGAAATATGTTGTTCACTGACTTACTATTTGTTTCCATATAAATATGAATAGCTTTAACTTATCCATTTTATGTAAATGGATTTTAATACATTTGACTACTACTCTTTAATTTGTTTAATACATTTTTTTTTCTAGGAAATAATAGTGATAGAATATAAGAATCATGAATTGTTCCTGTAGAGGATACATTTTTGGGCAATACCCAACTAGCAACAAGAAGGTATCCTCCATAGACAGGACAATGCGGTTTGCAAGTGAGTTGGTATCTCTGGATATGTCCATTTGAGATTCTTTGTTAAAGCTCTGATCTTTCAGGATACAGAAACAGCCTAGTGGCAACCAATATCTTTCCTCTAACAACAGGATGAAGCAGATGTTAGGTCATGCCAATAAACCAATAATAGCTGTTACATTTATTTTAGCTGGACTGACATGTCAGGATTACTCTTTGTAGTGCATAATACATTTCATTCAGCATCCATTAACTGCAGTCTTTAAAATTACTAGTTTATAGACTAAACTTACTTATTGGTATAATTATGCAGCATAACAGAATATTTATAAACACAGTGCAGAAGTGTAACAAACTCAAACTATTAATTTAGAAAGAAAAATAAGAAGTCTAGTGTTTTTCCATTGAAAATCACCAAAAACTAAAATGTATAGAGCTGAAAAAAGGGGCCTGCACCAAAAGATAAACAGCTATTCAATGCTTCTCAGCCTTTTATTATGTATATGATAGCTAGACCATAAATCCATAATATCCCTCCTGCAATTAAATCTACCTCTCTGTTTGCCCATAACAAATTCCACTAAACTAGTTGCTTTTCTGTCAAAAGACAGATAATAAGGATACTATATAAAAGTAGATTGATGCATTAAAGGGACACTGAACCCATTTTTTTTCTTTTGTGATTCAGATAGAGCATGCAATTTTAAGCAACTTTCTAATTTACTCTTATTACCAATTTTTCTTCATTCCCTTGCTATTTTTATTTGAAAAAGAAGGCATCTAAGCTTTTTCTTGGGTTCAGAACTCTGGACAGCACTTTTTTATTGGTGGATGAATTTATCCATCAATCAGCAAGAACAACCCAGGTTGTTCACCAAAAATGGGCCGGCATCTAAACTTACATTCTTGCATTTCAAATAAAGATACCAATAGAATGAATAAAATTTGATAATAGAAGTAAATTAGAAAGTTGCTTAAAATGTCATGCTCTATCTGAATCACGAAATAATTTTTTGGGTACAGTGTCCCTTTAAGCATACACATTTAAAATGGGTATGACAGCCTGTTTGCAAATACAAATTGAGTCAATCACAAGCCATTAGAAAAAAGGTATTTAATGGTTTTGATCACAGAATTCATATTACAAGTTATTTACATTTTGTAGATACAACATTTGATAATCTTATCTTCAATGTTTTAATTAACCTGAACATTTGTAAAAATAAAAAAAATAAAAAAATCCTTCCTATATGCATGTTAGAGTCATTGGAGATTATTGTCCTTTTAAGTATACTTAAAGGGACACTGAACCCAAATTTTTTCTATCGTGATTAGAGCATGACATTTTAAGCAACTTTCTAATTATTTCCTATTATCAAATTTTCTTAATTTTCTTGGTATCTTTATTTGAAATGCAAGAATGTAAGTTAAGATGCCGGCCCATTTTTTGTGAACAACCTGTGTTGTTCTTGCTGATTTGTGGATAAATTCATCCACCAATAAAAAAAGTGCTGTCCTGAGACTGAACCAAAAAAGCCTAAATGCCTTCTTTTTCAAATAAAGATAGCAAGAGAATGAAGAAAAATTGATAATAGGAGTAAATTAGAAAGTTGCTTAATGGTTTGCTCTATCTGAATCACAAAATAAAAATTTTGGGTTCAGTGTCCCTTTAACAAGTCATGAATGTTTAATCAATAATGCATTCTCTTTCTAATTCATGAAAGAAAAACCTTGGGCTTCATCTCCCTTTAATATAAACTGCAGATAGGAAAACCTAGCACAAGGGAAATGGTTCCTAAGGCTCCAAACAAATGGTACCTAGATTATCAATAAAAATACAGAAATTGGATAATAGTGTGCAGAGCTCCTAACCAGATGGAGGCTAAAGTACTAAGAGATAGCAGAAATTCTTAGTGATATTGTGTGTTAAACCTTTGTATTTATTCCAACAATACAATTTAAAACAATATAAAGAAATATATAAAAGAACATGGATCCATGCACATCAGAACAAAATAAAATAAAATAAAACTTCTAAAACCATGAAATCAGTTTAAAAGTAGCTTTGATGACTGATGTGGTATGCTCCTAACATGGTTATTAAACCTTTTCGTAAAGTCTAATTTTATATGAGTGTCCAAATTTGTCCAAAAGTTAAATTGTGACCAATGACACCTAGTGATGACCTCAAAAGTAAAAAAAACTCCAAATAGTGAAAAAAGTGTGTATATAGAAAAATCAGAAAAATGAAATAAAAAGGAATTAAAAAATGGGAAAAAATAATAAAAAATAAGGCAAACTTGTATTCCTGGTGGTGAGAATCCGTCTGTATCTTCAGTGTTCCTGAAGTCTGTGAAAGTCCCTTGTGAATCCTTTTGTGAAAAATAAACTACAATAGTGAAGATTGCATTTAAAATTAAATAGACATTAAAATGTGGCTTACCAGTTTTAAATCAACGTGTTTCATCCTTTAATATAGGCCTTTTTCAAGACTAAAAACTGTATGCTACTGGTAGCCTTATGTACCTTTATTGCAGTGTTTGGGCGCCAAGTTCGAAACCGGAAGTACCATTTTCAATTGTCCTAATTTTCTTCATAGTAATTTTTAAATTATTTCAAATTATTTCTGAGTATGACATAGAAATATTTATCTTTATACCTTCTTCTAAATACCTGTATTTCTTGTGCATTAAACTATATTCGATTTCTCCCGACAATCCTTAGTTTTGATTGGTTGTGACGTCACATCGAGATGGACATACAGTATATACCCATATATGCACACAAATGTGCACACATACACATCCAATTATATATATATACAGTATATATACAGTACATACAAAATAAAAAATATTTATATATATTTTTTTTATGTATGTATATATGATTGGATGTGTATGTGTGCACATTTGTGTGCATATATGGGTACACACATATATACTGTATTTCCATCTCAATCTATTTAGCAAGTTTTTACTTCTATGCACTATACAATTCTGTATGTTGTTATTATCAATGTTCTATATATCACGATCCAAACAGAACTTTGCGGGATTCCGGTTAGAGAGCTACACCCTGTTTAGGTTAACAAAGAAACCATCTATTTCATTAGAAAGCTGGTGTAAATATAGAGTTATTACACACTTTTAACACACTGTTAATGTCTAAGGACAGATGTAAAAAGCTGTCAGATCCAGTGTATACTGTTAGTTGACAGAGACAGCGGAAGTGACTTCACATCCAATGAAACCTGTGGAAAATCGACAACACAAAAGATTGATACTAGTATGTTATATAGAATCAATACTAGTATGTTATGAAGATAAAAAGTGTTACCAAAACAAGAGGGACTGATTTAGACTATATATTTGAATATATCATAATAAATCCCACCATTGTATGTATATATGTATGTATATATATATATATATATATATATATATATATATATATATATATATATTGAAACGGATGTGATGTCACAACCAATCAAAACTAAGGATTGTCTGGAGAAATCGAATATAGTTTAGAGCACAAGAAATACAGGTATTTAGAGAAAGGTATAAAGATAAATATTTCTATGCCATACTAAGAAATAGTTTGAAATAATTTAAAATTGACTATGAAGAAAATAAGGACAATCGAAAACGGTACTTCCGGTTTCGAACTTGGCGCCCAAACACTGCAATAAAGGTATATAAGACTACCAGTAGAATACAGTTTTTAGTCTTGAAAAAGGCCTATATTAAAGGCCGAAACACATTGAGTTCAAACTTGGAAGCTAGTTTTAATGTGTAATTAATTTTAAAAGCAATCTTCACTATTGTACTTTATTTTTGACAAAAGCATTCACATAGGACTTTCACAGACTTCAGGAACACTGAAGATACAGACGGATTCTCACCACTAGGAATACAAGTTTGCCTTATTTTTTATTATTTTTTCCCATTTTTTAATTCCTTTTTACTTAATTGTTCTGATTTTTCTATATACACATTTCTAAACTATATTTTATTTCATTTTTGTGTACACACTTTTTTCACTATTTGGAGTTTTTTTTTTTACTTTTGAGGTCATCACTTGGAGTCATTGGTCACAATTTAACCTTTGGACACTCATATATAATTAGACTTTACCAAAGGGTTTAATAACATTGTTAGGAGCATACCGCATCAGTCCTCAAAGCTGCTTTTAAACTGATTTAATGGTTTTAGAAGTTTGATTTTATTTTATTTTTGTTCTTATGTGCATGGATCAATGTTCTTTTATATATTGTTTTATTTTGTTTTAAATGGTATTGTTGGAATAAATACAAAGGTTTAACACACAATATCACTAAGAATTTCTGCTATCTCTTAGTACCTTAGCCTCCATCTGGTTAGGCGCTCTGCACACTATTATCCAAATTCCTTTAATATAAACCACTGCTGTGTTAAACAAATTGTTAAATGCTTAAAAAGATTTTAAATGCTTAAAAAGTTGTTTCCATATAACTTATAGTGTTTGTGTAGGTGTTTATATTAGATGGAAAAGATTATCCTAGAGTTTGTATAGATTTTTAGTTTTTAGTTTTTATATTTATGACACCTTCTCAGAACGATGGGGAAGGTGATGTTTTTTGAATCACTACAAAAATATAATAAAGATAATTTTTTTTTTCTTTAAATACATTTTGATTTTGCAGTGTCGCTGTCAACTACAATGACTTAATTAAACTAATTTAGTGTACTTATTCTTTTTTAAATACATTTTCACCAGGGAATATTGCTGGATGTAACCTGTATTTTTCTTTCTGAATGAATTTCGTATAGAGAAAATATTAAGGGTTTTATTTTGGCTACTGTTCTGCAGGATTTATTTATGGAAGCCTAAAGATGAATGAATAGGAAAAAAAAATGTTCTGCTTTAAAAAGCAGTTCAAATTAAAAACCCATTAAAATACATACACTGCTTATGCCTTATTTTAAATCATTTTATTGTTTTAGTAAAGCATCTGACTAATTCATTTTAGAATTTAAGAATGTCATATTTTGATTTATTTATTATTTCATGTGCCATTCTAAAGTGAGAAAGAAAATGTAATAAATTAATCAATTAAAATATCATGCAGGTGGTGCATGGCAATGCCAGTATTTATTTGCTGTAGCTTGCTTTATATTTGTTTTTAAACATTCATTTTATGTTATGAGGAATTAACCAACTGTATAGTGAAAATGTCACCTGTTCAAATTCTATTTTTCTGGTGTCAAATATAAAACTTTTTCTGTGTGGCTTTTTTTACGCATAGTTAAACGGCTACAAAGAAAAATCATGTTGTTTAATGGCATATTAGCAAGCTTTTATGTAATTTTAAATCACTGATTCAATTTACATTTGTAAAGACATTTTTCTAAATGTAATCCTTTGAATAAAGAAAATAACAATATTACCATGAACTACAAAAACAATAATAAAGAAATTAATGTATATGCTGTACACTTCCTTTGTAACTTATCAGCCAAAGCTTTCTTTGTTAAGATTATTGTTCCCAAAGCTCCCAATGCTCACCCATTTGGGCTATGTTAAAGATACAAAAAGAAGAAGATATAGAAATCCGGGGTATAAAAAGGCAAACTTTATTCAGAGATTGTTAAAAAACAATCAGCATAAATCCAGTGGGTCTGCAATACAAGCTGACGCATTTCGGCTTCCCGCTGTAGTCTTAACTTGAATGTATGCAGACACGCTGTTCTATTTAATAGTCATACAATGTTGCTATTGGTTAAAAACAATAACACTTGGAAGATTTACGCAATAAAGTTATACACTTACGTATCAGGCTAATAGACTGTAAAAAATGTAATCTTATTAAACACTGGCTTTGACTTAACTGGTTATAATGTATATTATATTCTCTTTAAACTCCATTAATCATTTATGATGGGTGATACCTGATAAAAATATTTACTTTGCTACACATCTAAATTATACTTTGGAAAAATAATAAAACCAAGTTACTTCCATTAAGAGTTTATGTAGATACAAGTTGCAGTCCGAGCAGACTTTTTAGATACATCGCAGACCTCATTACATTCAAACTTCCATAATAATTATATTATGGTCACATAAACTAAATTATAAACACTCTAGTTTAATATCTTGATTAATTTAGATTCATCATATCATACAGCAGGAAAAAGTTGTATCCATATAACTTATAGTGTTTGTGTGGGTATTTATATTAGATGGTAAAGATTATCCTAGAGTTTGTATAGATTTTTGTTTTTATATTTATGACACATACTCAGAACGATGGGGAAGGGGATGTTTTTAATAATTAATTATTGGTATTGAATATTACAAATCAATACCAAAAATGTATTAGGTCATAATCTCTGTTTAGACCTTGAGGTGTTCTGGTTCTCAGTTTAAAGATCCAATAGACCTCTTGTTTAGCAAGATGTATATAATCAACATATTAAATCCCTGTATTTTAAAGGCACATGATCTAGAATGGTCCAATTTAAGCTTTGAGCAATTTTTGATTATACAAATTAAAATGCTGTATGGGGGGGGGGGGGCGGAGTCTAGCCATGCAGGCTGATGGCGGTGTTTTGAGCGAGCTCCTTAACCCTCAGTCACTACAGCATATAATTAAGGCATAATTCATCCTCAAATGATCGTTAAGTGGAGGTAAATTACCACAGCACATATTCCCCACCGCATCTACTATATTCAAAGAACCGGAGGAAGTTTCAGAGCAGCCCTAAACCGGAGCCGCTGGAAGCAGAGACGCCGCATTGCTTAATCACTTAAGCAGAATTGAGGGCCACATGACACCGGAATTTCTTTGCCTAACACTACTCACCGGACAGCGGTTCAGCTAGAAGACCAGTCGCACACTGCCTATCTGCATCGGCTCCAGGAGAACTGACACACATGCAGAGCCGCGGGTAACGTAACTGCCTTGCTCTTTTCTTAGCTCCCGCTTAGAGGCTTTTAGGCCTAACTGCGACACACGCTCCACCCACCCTCTCCTCATTTCCATCCAATAACTGCTTGGGCTAGGGTGTCAAACACCGGCTACATTACTTGGTACTTCTCTGGCCAGATTGATTTCATAAGGGACACTAGCGTCTCCCGGTCTCTAGCCTGACTTGTTACACTTTCCTGAGAGAGGTCCTACAAGTGTGGAGACACTACAGCTCCCTAAGGGGACACTTTCATCGCTTGAGATTTCTCAAGTTAACAGCACAACACCCCAAGGGGATAAAGTTATCATTTGGAAGTTTATTTTATACACCAAACATTCTATTGCCCTTACTGAAATGTGACCTGCCTAACACAGTATACAAATGAAAAACCCTAGTGTGCACATTACATTACACTCTTGAAGCAATTTACCTACTCAGCCTTAAAGACACTGCAGGCTTGCTTGCTTTTTGCCAGAGTGCATGTCGTATAGCTTTACAACTATAACAGGGTGTTATTTTGAAGCTTCCTGAGAAAGGATTACAAGCATTTCCTTTTCTACCTTTATCTTGCAACCTTGAAAGCTAGAAACTCACTTATAAAGAGCCCCCTGATGGCTCAGACATAATAGTCTCACATCCATCTACTGTGGGAACTATGAGGTATGCCTTGTAAAAAGCAAAACAAATCTGATAAAAACACACCAGTGCGCACCCTCAGCAAATATCTTGAACAGGTGGAGCACCCTGTTCCCTCACCATCGGGCACGATGGAGGCAGATCTAACTGAGCTCAACGAACTTCCCCAGATTGCTGAATCCCAAGCCAGGAACTTAATCACAAAGGAGGATCTTCGCCTTCTGTCTTTTAATGAAGACATTAAAAATGCAGTAAAAGAAATGCACAACCTTTTCAATGACCTTAGGAAAGATATAAATGTTTTAGACTCCAGGGTAACAAAGGTTGAAGCCTCACAACAGAGCACTCAGCAACTGTACAGTTACTACACACGGAGGTGCGGGACCACTCAGAGTTAATCCAGCAGATGTCAGATAAGATCGAAGACCTCGATAATAGAGGCCGCAGGAATAACCTGCGTATTAGAGGGGTCTCTGAAACTGTTCACCCCCCGGCGCTGGATGGATATCTACAAAGCCTGTTCAGGACTCTGAGGGACTCTCCATCTTCCCCGGTAATAGTGTTCGAGCGAGCACACAGAGCACTCAGCGCTAAACCGCCGCCTAAGGCTCCACCCAGAGACATCATTGTCCGGTTCCTGAGATTCAAGGACAAAGAGAAAAATTCTTAAATGTGCACGCTCCAAACAACCTATACTACATGCAGGTGAGGAACTGCAGATATTCTCGGATTTGTCTCCTACTACCCTCCAAAAGAGAAGAGAACTGGGTCACATCACAGCCAAGACCGGTGGGGCTTCCCGGTCTCGCTTGTAGCTACTCATCAAAATAAATCTGCAACGTACAGACCTGGGGCAGATGTCTAAGCTTTCTACGCAGACCTATCAATTGGAGAAGATTGACATTATGGTGAGATCTTCTCGGGGTGACTTTCTTCCCGACCCCCTAAGCAAGGTTGCAGCTGGGGAGGATGTAGTTTAGTGAAGAAACTGACTCTAAGCCTCTGGACTTCCCCTTGATGTATCCTTTTACCACTTTGGTTGTGTCTGTGGGAGTGACCACGTTAGTGGCTCACATCTCTCTCACAGACAATATTCATAAATGCAGGGGCTGGTTGCTGTTTTCTCATGTCTGTAAGCTCCTGAGCCCTGGACAGGCGAGCCTGGTGTACTCCTGACTGAACAATAAAGTAAAAATAGGGGTCATGACTCAGACCCAATTACCACTATCTGGCCAACTGTATGTTTAGTTTAATGTTGAAGTACTATATTATGTTTTCTCCCCTTAATGTTTAACACTTTCTTTGTTTGGCAGGTTATACAGTCACCTAGTGTGGCTCACAGTGTGTGCACAATCCTGCCTATTTTTAACTATAAACTGTTATTTAAATATTTTAATATTACTGTTTCTTACTGTTTCTCTCACCCAACCTATGCCTTAACTGAGCAGCATCTGTTATGGAGTCAGAGAGCCCTTCCCTACCACACTACTTTTCCTGCACTTCTTCCTCTCCCCTCCCCATCTCGACCTCCCCTTTCATACTAATCCACAAACTCCCTTGCGCCTTCCCCTACATCCCCCTCCACCTCACCCTCTCCCTCTACAACAACCCCCTCCACTTTAGTTCAACTAGTTTTATTACTGAATAGCATTTTATGCCAACTCTTATACCTCTTCTTGGATCTTGCGCGCAGTAGCCTATAGAACCCCATGAGTTTATTGTATAATTCTTTTATGTATCTGACTGAGGGTTATTATCCCAATTAAAATTGTTTGTTGTTACATTTCAGCTGTTCCATACCTGAAATTCTTGTCATTCCAATCTTAATACTGTGCACTATTTGCACTTCTCTGTACACCGGGATCTTTATTCTTTGTACCTCCACCTTGATATCCCTCTCTTTCTAATACCTTTCCCGCTAATTCTTCTTCTACCCATTTCCCTTTGTCTCCCCCATCCCCCCTTTTTTTTTTCTGAATGAGTCAACAACATAGCAAATTCATCTCTCACAGCCTTACCATGACTACAATCAATGCAAAGGGACTGAACAATCCTGGTAAGAGGTCTATTGCCTTTAGAGCCCTAAAAAACCTATACAGCCACATGCTTTTCTTTCAAGAAATGCACTTCTGTAAGGGAAGGGAGCCGAAATGGTTCAATGCACAGTACCCTACCGCCCTCTTCGCATCAGGCCCCACTAAAAAAGGCGGAGTGGGCATATTGATACACCATACTCTCCCCCTAAAAATATCACATATTGAAAGGGACCCTGAGGGTAGGTATTTAATAATAACGGGTTTACTCTATGAACACAAAATAACCCTAGCCACTCTTTACAGCCCCAGCACGAACCAACATTTATTCATATCTAAAATTTCAAAGCTTCTCCTAGATCTGGCGAGGGGCCGGTGTTTCTGTCTGGTGACTTTAACTTGACGATGGACGCTCAATTAGACACTTCAAACGGAGTGGCAAGCACCCCTCCTAAGATAATTAAATCTGTTAAATACACGATCTCTAGCCTCCGTCTCCACGATGTATGGAGAATGGTACACACATCCAGCAAAGATTTTACATACTACTCACCACCCCATAATAAATATTCCCGCATAGATTATTTTTTTTTCCGACCCATCTGGGCTTGACATGGTCACCTCCTGTTCAATTGGCCCCATTACTTGGTCAGACCATGCCCCAGTGACCTGTTCTATATTATGGCCAGACCTTCTGCCGACGTCATACACCTGGAAACTAGACGAGACTTTACTGAATGACCCAATAGTTAAATCTGATGTCCAGAAATTCCTGAACGACTACTTACTACACAATAACCCCTCACAAACCTCACTCATACATTTTTGGGAAGCACACAAATGTGTAATCCGAGGAGAGTTCCTTAAACATAAAGCTCGCCTCAATAAACAACACAGACTAAAACATGTCCAACTCTTACAAACTATAACGCAACTGGAAGAGGTACATAAAAAAACCCATTAGAGGCAGACACCAAGAGAGCACTGGAAGTGGCTAGAAAGGATCTAAACATACTTCTCCTGGGAGCTTATCAACGAAAGATGTTGGCAGTAAAACAGCAATACTTTGAAGGTGGCAATAAGCCGGGTAGGTTACTGGCCAGAGCCGTTCGTAGAAAACAACTAAAAGCTCATGTGCATGTGTTACATAACACGGATGGCATGACCCTGAAGGGTAATAAACACATTGCAAACTCTTTTCACTCTTACTACAAATCGTTATATATTATAACACAAGTAGCGCATCTACATGACCACCCAAAAGACATACCCTCTAAAAGAGCTCAGATAGACCAATATCTAGAAAAGCTTTCTTTACCATGACTAGATCAATCACAGAGAGGCAGCTTAGATGCTCCCATCACTGCCGATGAGCTCACAGGGGCTATTAAGGACTTCCCTAGTGGGAAAAGTCTGGGTCCGGGCGGATTCTCGCTCAAATATTATAAAGTATTCTCTGAGATTCTAACTCCATTGTTGCTTCCTCTTTTTAATAACCTGGTTGAAAACCCCTCTCTGGCTAGTTCAATGCTTGAGACACATATTACGGTCATCCCGAAGCTGGGTAAACCCCCCACTTCACCGGCTAATTTCAGACCCATATCGCTCCTTAATCTAGACATTAAGATTTTTGCTAAAATTCTAGCCAATCGCCTTAATAAATTCCTCCCTAACCTCATCTCCACGGATCAGGTTGGCTTTATACCCGGCAGGGAGGCGTGAGATAATACTAATAAAGTAATCCAATTAATAAATCATGTGCAGGTGGGGGGGATACCTTTGGCTCTCTTTGCAACTGATGCAGAGAAGGCCTTTGACCGTGTCGATTGGCTGTTCCTGCGTCAGACTATGAAGGTGATGAATTTCGGAGATCCTTTTATTAATATGACCCTTGCCCTATACTCAGCCCCTAACGCTAAGGTTAGAATAAACGGCACCTTATCAGAAAC
Source organism: Bombina bombina (assembly GCF_027579735.1). Lineage (NCBI taxonomy): Eukaryota > Metazoa > Chordata > Amphibia > Anura > Bombinatoridae > Bombina > Bombina bombina. The sequence continues at coordinate 644,565,196 of NC_069503.1, forward strand.
TTTCACTATCTCAAATGGGACACGACAGGGGTGTCCCTTATCCCCCTTACTCTTCGCCCTCTCTATTGAAGCCTTGGCACAAAAAGTTAGAAACAACCCTAAAATTGAGGCGATAAAAGTCGGTGATGCTGAATACAACTCTCACGAATGTTGGGGTCTCTATCCCAGCTTTGCTGAAAGACATTGAAGAATATGGGGCACTCTCCAACTTTCACCTTAACCTATCTAAGTCAGAGCTTCTTAATATAAATGCACCTCCTGAGCACATTCGCCTTCTAGAAACAGATTACATAGTTCCTATAACAGCTTCTAAGCTGAAATACTTGGGTATCTACCTTCCAGCGAACCCGTCTGACTTTTTCAAAAACAACTATATTGCGATACGGAAAGACATCACAGACGACCTATCTTCTTGGAAGAATAAGTCCCTATCTTGGCTAGGGAAAATAGGATTAATTAAAATTAACATACTACCACGCATATTATATATTATGCAAACTGTCCCAATTCATCTCCCACCCGACTTTTTACCTCAATTACAGAGGATTATAGAACAATTCGTTTGGACATGGGCTAAGCCGAGAATTCCTAGAAAGACTCTGTATCTGCCCCGCGATAGGGGAGGGTTAGGTTTCCCTGATCTAACTTTGTACAGAAAAGCTATAATAATGCAACGGTTGGTCGAATGGTTGCACAACTCCTCACAGAAGCAATGGGTTAGACTGGATGGCCAGATCCTTCGCACAAATAATGTAGGGGTCCTTGCCTGGACTCCGGCGCTTAAACACCCTAAAATCTTACATAAATACCATCTAACGGTGGAAACCTTATATGAATGGGATAGGTTAATTGCTACCAGTGTCCACGTTTCCTCTTCTTTCTCCCAAAAATGTTACCTATTTTAGACAACCCTGAGATACCGTATTATGACCTGAGCAGGCGCCCAGGCTCCCAGTATAGCTTGAGAGAGGGGATTCTGCATTTTGTACTAGAGGGGGGTAGGTTGCGTACCCAACAAGATATGAGTGAGCGATATGGGGCTATCTTTTCCTCCTGGTTGAGGTACCACCAGCTAACCCACTTTCTAACACATCACAAAAAAAACCTGACTTTCTTAGAGACCTGACTCCCTTCGAGACACTCTGTACGGGGACGGTTCAACCTAGGAGACTCATTTCCAAAATGTATAAATTGCTTCTCACACCACCTGACACACAATTGCCATCTTACACTAGGGCATGGAATAAGGACCTAAACAATACAATAGATGAAGATTGGCTCAAAGCATTTAGGATGACACAGCACTCCTCTGTCTCTGCTAAGATTCAGGAAATACAAATTAAGCTCCTGGCCAGATGGTATTACACTCCAGCTAAACTATACCTCCTCTTCCCATCAGCTAATTCTGCATGTTGGAGGGGGTGCGGAGGACATGGTACTCTCCTGCACATTTGGTGGGAATGCCCTAGCTTGATGGGCTTATGGATGGGAGTTTTCCAGGAAATATCAACTAAACATGCATATACCAAACACTCCCGAGACATTGCTCTTCCTTCACCTTCCAGATGCTAAAACCGGTCACGCCCGAGCCCTTCTCTTGATCATGCTCACAGGAGCTAAGAGGCTTTTCCCAAGGCTCTGTAAATCCAGGGATGTCCCTTCTCTTGCTGATTGGCGAACCTCGGTGGAGGACCTCTTATTAATGGAAAAACTGCATTATCTTAAAAGTAACCAGATGGTCACATACGAAATGATGCTGGCCACCTGGAACCCCTCACTGCCCCCCCCCCCCCCCCGCAGCTCAAAATCACTACTAGCTAAACCCATTCATTTTTTTTCCCCTACCCTTAAGTCCCTCTCCTCCTCCCCTCTCTACTTCCCCCCTCTTTTTCTCTCCCCGGTGTACTTAAGATGTTTTAAGATTGTAACACATGCCTACTAATATATTTGTATCTCTTCCTTCTCGGTCATAGAGAGGGAATATGTTGATGTTTACTTTTATATCATTAAAAATTGTTAAAATACCAAGCTTTTATATACTGTATGCAATTCAGAGTAAAAAAAAAAATAATAATAATTTATCGTGTACAATTCTTGTATTTCAAATGTGTATTTCCAATATTGAATGTCAATTGTTCTTTCTTTCTAATTAAAACATAATTAAATATTTGCACTTAAAAAAAATAAAAAAATAAATAAAAAAATGCTGTATGAGGGAGGTGGTAAGTTATCCAGATTTTATATCGGACACATGTTCTCGTTTACGTGATCTTATTTCACTGGTAGTCATAACTACATATTGTAGGTTACATTCAGTACATGTCAATAGGTATCTTGTGTGAAAATGTCTCACCCGTGACCGTGCTAGAACCTTCACCCACTTTCACATATTCACATACCCTACAGGTTAAATTATTGCATCTATAAACTCCCCTTACAGTTATACATGAACTCTTTTTATTTTCTAACGTCTTCAGGCGAGTGGGGGCCACTCTATTGCCAATTGTCAAACCTGTTTTATGTGTACAACAACGAAAACCTTCCTTCACAAATTTGATTAAATCATCATCTGCTGATAGCAGAGAAAAGTGCTTTCTCACAATATCACACACTTGATGGTATTGGTACCTACAGGAAGTTATAAAACTGAGTTTTATGTATTTTTTGCTCTAGGTCTTCATGCCCTGCCTAGAAAGTCCTCTTTATTGTGAGCTTCCACTGACTTTCTGACCCCTCTTACCATAGGTTTTGAAAAGCCACATTATTTTAATCTGTTTTCTAAAGAGTCAGCCTTTTTAATAAATTGATCCATAGCTGATCAATTTCTTTGTGTTTAAATAAACTGCCCTTTGATAATAGCTTTGAATACCTAACTGGGATGATTACTTTTGACATGGAGGAGGGAGTTGCCTGCTGTGGGTTTTCTTAATACATGTGTTTCAATTTTACAGCCCCCAACATCATCCACAACTCAATTCAGAGTAACATCCACATAGTTAACTTGATGACTATTATACTCTAAGGTGAAAGAGATTTTTATTTAATTTCCAAAAATGTGGGACACCTCCCACCAACCCATAAAAGTTTGGCGTAAGAGGGGTCAAACTTGGCTCTATTGCTTTCCCACACTTCTGGAGATAGAAACTTTCCTCGAATTTGAAATAGTTATGGGTCAAGAGAAATCTAGTAACCCTAACAATATATTCACAGCTGGAGTCATCATATAGGAGAGATCTCCTTAGAAAAAAACTTAATAGCTCTTAGAACATCAGCGTGTGATGTTGATGAATACTGATTTTACATTGATTGTTAGCCACCCCCCAATAATTGGACCATCCCTGAGTAAAGAGTAGTTCCAGTTTGGTATCTCTTAAGTGGCTAAGAAGATCTACTACCAATGACTAGAGAATAGCATTCAGCCACTGGGACAGATGTTCCATTAGTGATCCTATGCCACTAACTATTGGCATTCCTGAACTGTAGTTGTGGATTTATGGATTTTGGGTAAATGGTTAAAGATGGGTATAATTGGATTTTTACATATAAAAATGCACATGTATTGTCATCCAAGGTTCTTAGATCGCTATCATCATCCAACAGGTCCCTCAGTTCCAGCTGGAATCTAGAAGTTGGATCCCTATTCAAAAGCATATATTGATCATCATCCCTCAGCTGTCGGTGAGATTCTACTACAATTGTTCCCTATTCATAACTACTATAGACCCTCCTTTGTCCGCAGTTCTCATAGTTATGACTGGGTTAACTTGTAACTGTTTCAGTGTCCCTCTTTCAATCTTAGATTTTACTTAATATAATTAATTTTAGAGCTTTTTGCTAATTGAGGTCATGTTCAGCTCTTTTTTGGAAGGTCTCCATAATTACCCCCCAGACTTTTATGGGATAAAACAATGACTTACTTTTAAAAGAAGGGAACATACCTTCTTCAATTGAGTTAGTGGCCCCTTCTAGATGTAATTTTTCAAGGGCCACTTGGTCACAGTTTTTTAGGTAGGTAATATTTACAGGTGTTCGGGGAACTTGAGAAGTTGACAATACATTTATATCAGTATCATTTTTATAGAATTTATGTAGAGTTACATTTCTAATAAGCTTGTTTGCATCTAATAAAGTTTAAAACAAATCAAACTTTAAAGATAGTACAAATCCCAAACCTAGACTCCCAACCTTTTTTTTCATATATCTATTAGATCATAGTCATATATGTTGACCACATTATCTAGTTGATTTGTGTTTGTATATGTGTATATATATATATATATATATATTTGATTTGTATTTGTATACCAGGGACCTGCTTGTGTTAAGTGATCCTACACACTGCTACGAAAAACAGATGTGGCTGAACAGAGGTAAACCGGGCTGCTACAAATGTGGCAGTTGCGTTACATGCAACAACCTCCTAGCAGGGACCACCTTCCAACATCCTCATAACAACAAGAGGTACAAAATTAAACACAGACTTACCTGCTCCACGGACTTTGTGATTTACGCTATTATTTGTCCATGATCCAAATACTACATTGGTAAAACAGTGACACCGTTCAAGGAACGTCTGGCCAATCACAAGACGGCGATCCGTCACGCCATCGATAAGGGACGGTCAGAACAGCCGGTGGCACGCCACTTTGCGGAAGCGGGCCACAGTGTTGCTTCACTACGAGTAATCCTAATTGACCATGTCCCTTCGCATAGGCGAGGTGGGGACAGAGGACGAACATTGCTGAAACTGGAGGCTCGGTGGATTTTCACCTTGGATACAGTAACACGCCGAGGACTGAATGCCAATATAGACTTTGGCTGCTGTTACAAATAATCATGGACACTATGGGAGTCATCCTGTTGTAATATGTTTCTACCTACTCCTCTGGAGTATGATGCCAATACAATGTTAATACCTTGAGCACTTTTGGCTTTTAGTTGTTAGCTACATCCCACATGCCCTGATACCATAATGGGTATAGAGGGCTGTGATATATGTTGAATCATTGGTTTCTGTAGCTTAACTAGCCATTTTCTATAAATTGTGGTTAATTACCCTATTACTAGTATTATAGATACCTGTTTTTATGCTATAGGTTGCTGCACTAATGTTTGAGTAGGGCCTTTATCTATGGCCCTTGTTTTGTTCATCACTATGTCACTGTACATTTGCGCCCATCAGGTGTTTAGCTGCTGCTGCGACGTTTCGCATGCATCACCATGGCAACCGGAGGTATGTGTTTACCCGGTGTTTGCCTTGGATACCTGTGACACAGACATTCCCACACAGCGCGCTATGCCGTGATGACGTCATGACGCGCGTGTTGGGAATCAGCTGTTTTCGGATGTCCAGGTGAGTTTGATATGCGCGGGAGGGAGTGGCACCACTTTGCAAGCTGATTGGCTACCACTGTGTGTAGGGTTGGTATTTAGGGGTGGTGTTTGTAGGTTCACATTATCCGGTCTGTATACCATTGAGAAATGCTCACGATAGAGCCGAAACGTCTGGTTTCTGTTTTGTTGAATAAATCGGAGTTTTGAAAAATTTCCTGTGTGCCGGCTGTTCTTGGATCGCATTCAACAACGGAGGCCGTCCGTTGGATCCAGTTCTACTCTACTGTGTGTATTTACCCTGCCGAGCACCTGGTGGATGCTTATCTGGTGAGTGCCGTTTCCCACGAATGATATATATATATATATATATATATATATATATATATATATATATATATATCCCTTCTAGTCCTCCTTAATGAGTCTGAAAAACCTTATGCATATCACTGCCACTTAAACCCAACTCAGACATATTCTGGGTAGGTTGATATTTACTTTTAGTATCTCTTTTTTGATCACCCTTTAGTATGGGCTGGGTAGGCAGGGATCCTTCCTTAGGTCTATCTACTCTTTTTGCTCCAGGTAAGATCTACTGTCTGAGACATGTGTAGTTTGAGCTGTATTTTCCATGTTTGTCTCTCTATTTGAATTCTGCTGAGTTCATCTACAGATTATGTTTTAACAATCTCCAAATAAAGTTTGCCTTTTTTATATTTCGGATTTCTACCTCTTCTTTTTTTTGTAATTATGAGGCTAATATTTATTGAACTCTGGAAACACTACCTGCCTTTTGAATGCCACCGGACAACAACCAGACAAATACGTGGAAAGTAGTGGACAGCATCTCCTTGATGATGTCAGACATGGATTGCAACTCAGGAGAAGGGAGCACACAGTATGCTTGAAAGAGGGGAAAGAAGTGGGAATGACACCACGGTGTGAGAAGGCAAGTGTGAGACCTCTCCCCTGTTCCCTAAGGACCGAGTGATACTAAGAATTTCTCTCCAGAACCGTGAGTTGAGTTTGCTGTGTTTTATTCCTAGTAACCCACCGTTTGGGTACCAACTATCTTTAAATTGAAAGACACTTTCTGGATTGCTTATATGAGCTGTTTTTTATTGCTCTTTTAAATATATATATATATATATATATATATATATATATATATAAAAAAATCATACATTTGCAGGAGGGCACTCACAGGACTTCTAAAGCAAGTCATTTAACTTTATTTCCAAATGTGTTCTAATGTGTTGTAATGTTATAACACATTTGGAAATAAAGTTATATGATTTGCTTTAGAAGTCCTGTAAGTGCCCTCCTGCACCTGTACAATTTTATCTAATCCCCATGAGGATTGCACCCAGGCGTTGATAACACCAGAGTGGAAGGAGACATCATTTTCTAAAATATTGATCTGCGACACTTATCTGTTATAAAGTAACCCATCACTGATCTAGTTTATCATAAAGGAAAACATAATTGACATAACGGCTTTCACTAACAGATCTGATCCCATTATATGACATTGCCAGTGAAATAAAAAACATTCGGCCAGATTACAAGTTTTGCGTTATGAGGGGTGACGTATTAACTTGCACTTTATTGTCACTGCTAACTTACCTACAGCGCTGGTATTACAGGGTTTTCAGAAACCCAGAGTTAACAGGCAAGACGTGAGCGTAGAGCAAAATTCTGCTCCATACCGCACTTTAATACCAGCGCTGCTTAAGTCAGCGGTAAACTGGTTGTACGTGCTCGTGCAAGATTTCCCCATAGACATCAATGGGGAGAGCCGGCTGAGAAAAAGTCTAACACCTGCCAAAAAAGCAGCGTAAAGCTCTGTAACAGAGCCCCATTGATTCCTATGGGGAAATTAAATTTATGTTTACACCTATCACCCTAACATGAACCCTGAGTCTAAACACCCCTAATCTTACACTTATGAACCCCTAATCTGCCTCCCCCGACATCACCGACACCTACATTATACTTATTAACCCCTAATCTGCCGCTCCGGACATCGCTGCCACCTACATTATACTTATTAACCCCTAATCTGCTGCCCAACGTCGCTGACACCTACATTATATTTATTAACCCCTAATCTCTCGCCCCCAATGTCGCCGCAACCTACCTACACTTATTAACCCCTAATCTGCCGCCCCCAACGTCGCCGCCACTATAATAAACATATTAACCCCTAAACCGCCGCACTCCCACCTCGCAAACATTAGTTAAATATTATTAACATATATTAACCCCTAATATGCTGCCTACAATGTCGCCGCCACTATATTATATTTATTAACCCCTAAACCTAAGTCTAACCCTAACACCCCCTAACAAATATAATTCAAATAAATATCAATAAAATCTACAATTATTACCTAAATTATTCATATTTAAAACTAACTACTTATCTATAAAATAAACCCTAAGATAGCTACAATATAACTAATAGTTACATTGTAGCTAGCTTAGGGTTTATTTTTATTTTACAAGCAAGTTTGTATTTATTTTAACTAGGTAGAATAGTTACTAAATAGTTATTAACTAATTACCTAGCTAAAATAAATGCAAATTGACCTGTAAAACTAAACCTAACCTGTCTTAAACTAACACCTAACCTAACCCTACAATTAAATAAATTCTCTAAATTAAATACAATTAAATAAATTAACTACAATTAACTAAAGAGATTTAAACTAATTACACCTAATCTAATAGCACTTTCAAAATAAAAAAAGCCCACCCAAAATAAAAAAAACCTAGCCTAAACTAAACTACCAATAGCCCTTAAAAGGGCCTTTTGATGGGCATTGCCCCAAAGAAATCAGCTCTTTTACCTGTAAAAAAATAATACAAACAACCACCCCAATAGTAAAACCCACCACCCACACAATTCTTAGTTGAAAGCTTAAAGGGACATGACACCCACATTTTTTCTTTCATGATTTAGAAAGAGAATGCAATTTTAAACATCTTTCTAATTTACTTCTATTATCTAATTTGTTTTATTCTCTTGATATTCTTTGCTGAAAAGCATATCTAGATATGCTCAGTAGATGCTGATTGGTTGCTGCACATAGAAGCCTCATGTGATTGGCTCACCCATATGCATTGCTTTTTCTTCAAATAAGGATATCTAAAAATGAAGCAAAATAAATAATAGAAGTAAATTGTAATGTTTAAATTTGTATGTTCTATTTGAATCATGAAAGAAAGATTTTGGGTTTAGTGACCCTTTAACCTAGGAGGTTCATATACTAATTTCTTAGACCTTGAAGCCCACCTCTTTCAGATTGCATTTTAACAGTTTTTCACCACTAGAGGGTGTTAGTTCACGTATTTCATATAGATAACACTGTGCTCGTGCACGAGAAGTTATCTGGGAGCAAGCACTGATTGGCTAGACTGCAAGTCTGTCAAAAGAACTGAAAAAGGGGCAGTTTGCAGAGGCTTAGATACAAGATAATCACAGAGGTTAAAAGTATATAATTATAACTGTGTTGGTTATGCAAAACTGGGAAATGAGTAATAAAGGGATTATCTATCTTTTAAAACAATAAAAATTCTGGTGTAGACTGTCCCTTTAAAATGAGATGTTTTACAAGAAACACCTATATATAATTGAATACTCTGCCAGAGTTTTGTTAAGTACTTATTAAAGTGCCATAAAACAATCATGTTGAAATCTGTGCATATCCTAAAAGGGCTAATTAACCCCTTAGTGACCACAGCACTTTTCAATTTTCTTACCGTTTGGGATAAGGGCTATTTTTACATTTCTGCGGTGTTTGTGTTTAGCTGTAATTTTCTTCTTCCTCATTTACTGTACCCACACATATTATATATCGTTTTTCTCACCATTAAATGGACTTTCTAAAGATACCATTATTTTCTTCATATCTTATAATTTACTGTAATAAAATTATAAAATATGATGGAAAAAAATTAAAAAACACACTTTTTCTAAAATTGACCCCCAAAATCTGTTACGCATTTACAACCACAAAAAAACACAGATGCTAAATAGTTTCTAAATTTTGGCCTGAGTTAAGAAATAACCAATATTTACATGTTCTTTGCTTTTTTTGCAAGTTATAGGGCAATAAGTACAAGTAAAAATAAAAACACCTTCATTACAAAAAGTAACATTTACAAAAAATAAAAAACACCCCAAAATAAAAAAAGCCCTATTCTAAAAATAAACTACCTTATAATTGCCCTAAAGCTATTTTGCATAAAAGATACAATAACAATATAACATTACAACCCCTACCACTACCCCAAAAAAAATACCTAACAATTATAAAGCTACCCATTGCCCATAAAAGGGCATTTGGATTTGCATTGCCCTTAAAGAGCATTCAGCTCTTTTTCTGCCCAAATAAAATAAAAAGAAACCTAATCTAAAATAAAAATCCCAGCCCAAAAAAGAAAAAAAACGTAGTCTTACTCCAAAGCTGGTACTCGCTAATGATGATGGGCAGTGCTCCATCTTCATACCGGCGGCGCACCATCTTCATCCATCTTCATCTATTTCCATTGGCGGTGGAGGTACATCTTCCAACTTCATTCCAATGTTGAGGTCAGCGGCAATGGAATCCAAGGTACCCCTTGTAAATACGGTTACCCTTGCATTCCTATTAGCTCATTTGAATCTTCAAATTCAAATCAGCCAATAGGATTAATTACATTTTTTTGGTAATGTAATTTTTTATTTTTAGAGGTAAATGTTTTTTGTAATAATAGGGTTTTTTTTTTTGTAATGTAGGTTTTATTATTTTTTGTAAAGTATGTTTTTTGAGGGGGTTTGGGTTTTTTTTTAGGGTGAGTTTAGGTTTTAATTTAATTTTACTGGTAAGTTTTTATTTCTTTTAAGGTATTTAATTTATTGGTATTTTAATTGGGGTTAACTAAGTTAAGGGGGTGTTATGTTAGGGGATTTAAATGTTAATTACTTTGCCTTGTGGGGGGATGGTGGTTTAGGAGTTAATAGTGTAGCTTATTGGTGTAAGTGTACTTTGGTGTAAGTGTACTTTATAATGTATTTTTGTTGTGTTTTGTGTTTTTTCGAAAAACAGTTTACCAGAGCTCTTAGATCATAGTAAGGATTGAAGCTATTGCGCTAGCGCAATTATGATTTCTCTAAATGTAGCCACCAATCAGCAAGCACTACCCAAGTGCAGAACCAAAAATGGGCTGGCTCCTGAGCTTACATTCTTACGTTTTCAAATAAAGATACCAAGAGAATGGAGAAAAATTCATAATAGAAATAAATTAGAAAGTTTCTTAAAATTGAAATCTTTATCTTAAAGGGACAGTCTACACCAGAATTGTTATTGTTTTAAAAGATAGATACTCCCTTGTTTACCCATTCCCTAGTTTTGCATAACCAACACAGTTATATTTATATATTTTTTACCTCTGTGATTATCTTGTATCTATGCAGACTGCCCCTTTATTTCAGTTCTTTTGACAGACTTGCAGTTTAGCCAATCAGTGATGGCTCCCAGGTAACTTCACGTGCACGAGCACAGTGTTATCTATATGAAAAACATGAACTAACACCCTCTAGTGGTGAAAAACCTGTTAAAATGCATTCTTAAAGGGACAGTCTAGGCCAAAATAAACTTTCATGATTCAGATAGAGCATGTAATTTTAAACAATTTTCCAATTTACTTTTATCACCAATTTTGCTTTTTCTTTTGGTATTCTTAGTTGAAAGCTTAACCTAGGAGGTTCATATGCTAATTTCTTAGACATTGAAGCCCACCTCTTTCAGATTCACATATTTCATATAGATAACACTGTGCTCGTGCACGAGAAGTTATCTGGGAGCAGGCACTGAGAGGCTAGACTGCAAGTCTGTCAAAAGAACTGAAAAAAGGGGCAGTTTGCAGAGGCTTAGATACAAGATAATCACAGAGGTTAAAAGTATATTATTATAACTGTGTTGTTTATGCAAAACTGGGAAATGGGTAATAAAGGGATTATCTATCTTTTAAAACAATAAAAATTCTGGTGTAGACTGTCCCTTTAAGAGGCGGCCTTCAAGGTCTAAGAAATTAGCATATGAACCTCCTAGGTTAAGCTTTCAACTAAGAATACCTAGAGAACAAAGAAAAATTGGTGATAAAAGTAAATTGTTTAAAATTACATGCCCTATCGGAATCATGAAAGTTTGTTTTGGACTAGACTGTCCCTTTAATCGTGAAAGTTTAATTTTGAATAGACTATCTCTTATTTTACAGTATGCTCTCACTTTAACTTTATAGTCCCTGAGATAAATTATTTCATGAACTTTTACATTGATGCAAAGGAAATCATATCAGTTCATCAGATTCTTCTAAAAAAAAAGCAGTCATATCTGGCAGGACATTTATACTTTTGAACTGAACTAGGATTTAAATTTTTACAAACAAATATCCCCAACCCAATCATTATACTTTTTAACTGAATATAAAACAATTTTAGGGGAAAAAGACTGGTGCTGTTTCAAATAAAATGTTTTATTTAACTTTGCAAGAATACATGAATTTTATTCAAAGCAGGCTTTTCGGTAACTAAAATATAGAACACAGAATTTCAGAATTGTTTTTTAATGGATATTAAAATTAGATGTTTTACAAGAAACACCTACAGGGAGTGCAGAATTATTAGGCAAGTTGTATTTTTGAGGATTCATTTTATTATTGAACAACAACCATGTTCTCAATGAACCCAAAAAACTCATTAATATCAAAGCTGAATAGTTTTGGAAGTAGTTTTTAGTTTGTTTTTAGTTATAGCTATTTTAGGGGGATATCTGTGTGTGCAGGTGACTATTACTGTGCATAATTATTAGGCAACTTAACAAAAAACAAATATATACCCATTTCAATTATTTATTTTTACCAGTGAAACCAATATAACATCTCAACATTCACAAATATACATTTCTGACATTCAAAAACAAAACAAAAGCAAATCAGTGACCAATATAGCCACCTTTCTTTGCAAGGACACTCAAAAGCCTGCCATCCATGGATTCTGTCAGTGTTTTGATCTGTTCACCATCAACATTGCGTGCAGCAGCAACCACAGCCTCCCAGACACTGTTCAGAGAGGTGTACTGTTTTCCCTCCTTGTAAATCTCACATTTGATGATGGAGCACAGGTTCTCAATGAGGTTCAGATCAGGTGAACAAGGAGGCCATGTCATTAGATTTTCTTCTTTTATACCCTTTCTTGCCAGCCACGCTGTGGAGTACTTGGACGCGTGTGATGGAGCATTGTCCTGCATGAAAATCATGTTTTTCTTGAGGGATGCAGACTTCTTCCTGTACCACTGCTTGAAGAAGGTGTCTTCCAGAAACTGGCAGTAGGACTGGGAGTTAAGCTTGACTCCATCCTCAACCCGAAAAGGCCCCACAAGCTAATCTTTGATGATACCAGCCCAAACCAGTACTCCACCTCCACCTTGCTGGCGTCTGAGTCGGACTGGAGCTCTCTGCCCTTTACCAATCCAGCCACGGGCCCATCCATCTGGCCCATCAAGACTCACTCTCATTTCATCAGTCCATAAAACCTTAGAAAAATCAGTCTTGAGATATTTCTTGGCCCAGTCTTGACGTTTCAGCTTGTGTGTCTTGTTCAGTGGTGGTCGTCTTTCAGCCTTTCTTACCTTGGCCATGTCTCTGAGTATTGCACACCTTGTGCTTTTGGGCACTCCAGTGATGTTGCAGCTCTGAAATATGGCCAAACTGGTGGCAAGTGGCATCTTGGCAGCTGCACGCTTGACTTTTTCAGTTCATGGGCAGTTATTTTGCGCCTTGGTTTTTCCACACGCTTCTTGCGACCCTGTTGACTATTTTGAATGAAACGCTTGATTGTTTGATGATCACGCTTCAGAAGCTTTGCAATTTTAAGAGTGCTGCATCCCTCTGCAAGATATCTTACTATTTTTGACTTTTCTGAGCCTGTCAAGTCCTTCTTTTGACCCATTTTGCCAAAGGAAAGGAAGTTGCCTAATAATTATGCACACCTGATATAGGGTGTTGATGTCATTAGACCACACCCCTTCTCATTACAGAGATGCACATCACCTAATATGCTTAATTGGTAGTAGGCTTTCGAGCCTATACAGCTTGGAGTAAGACAACATGCATAAAGAGGATGATGTGGTCAAAATACTCATTTGCCTAATAATTCTGCACTCCCTGTATATATGATTGATTACTCTGCCAGAGTTTTGTTAAGTACTTATTAAAGTGCCATAAAACATGTTGATATCTGTGCATATCCTAAACAGGCTAATTAACCCCTTAGTGACCACAGCACTTTTCAATTTTCTTACCGTTTGGGATAAGGGCTATTTTTACATTTCTGCTGTGTGTTTGTGTTTAGCTGTAAATTTCCTCTTACTTATTTACTGTACCCACACATATTATATACTGTTTTTCTCACCATTAAATGGACTTTCTAACGATACCATTATTTTCTTCATATCTTATAATTTATTATAATAAAATTATAAAATATGATGGAAAAAAAAATAAAAAACACACTTTTTCTAAATTTGACCCCCAAAATCTGTTACGCATTTACAACCACAAAAAAAACACCCATGCTAAATAGTTTCTAAATTTTGTCCTGAGTTAAGAAATATCCAATCTTTACATGTTCTTTGCTTTTTTTGCAAGTTATTGGGCAATAAGTACAAGTAGCACTTTGCTATTTCCAAACCATTTTTTTTTAAATTTGCATAAGTTACATTTTAACACTGATCTCTGTCAGGAATCCCTGAATAACCCTTTACATGTATATATGTTTTTTAGTAGACAACCCAAAGTATTGATCTTGGCCCATTTTGGTATATTTCATGGCAACATTTCACCGCCAAATGCGATCAAATAAAAAAATTGTTCACTTTGTCAAAAACTTTAGGTTTCTTACTAAAATTATTTACAAACTGCTTGTGCAATTATGGCAAAAATGGTTGTAAATGATTCTTTGGAATCCCCTTTGTTCAGAAATAGCAGACATACAGTATATGGCTTTGGCTTTGCTTTGTGGTAATTAGAAGGCGGCTAAATGATGCTGTGCACCACACTTGTATTATGCCCAGCAGTGAAGTGGTTAATTAGATAACTTGTAGGGAGCATGAAGGGTTAATTTTAGCTTTAGTGTAGAGATTAGCCTTCCACCTGACACATCCCACCCCCTGATCCCTCCCTGACCCCTTTCAAACTGCTCTCTTTCCTCCCCCACCTCACTATTGTCACCACCATCTTTAGCACTGGCAGAAAGTATAATATAAAAAAGGTTTTTGTTTGTTTTGTTTTTTATTTTATTTTTTAAATTATATAGTTTTTGCAATGTAGGATCCTCCCTTACCACCCAAACTCCCTGAGCCCCCCCAAACAGCACTCTAACCATCCCCCCTCTCACTATTTGCCACCATTTTGGGTACTGGCTGCCAGTACCCACTTTTCAATAAAATTTGCACTTTTCTTTATATAAATCAAACTTTTTCTGTAGTGTAGCTGCCCCCCTCAATACCCTACCCCCTCCCCCTCCCAGATCCCTTTCCTAAAATTATTCCCCCCTCCAACTCCCACCTTCCTCTCACACCCTCCTCTCCCACCACTTCTTGTTAAGTGGTCGCGCGCGCACCTGCAAGTAAGATCCCTCACCGGCCGGAAGTTCCCATTGATGTGCCGCCCACCAGCCTCCCTGCAATGACGTCACTGCAATAACCTAAAAGCATCTGGAAACAATCACGGTCGCTTCCAGTGCTTGAAAACCCTGAGGACGTACAGCGTATGTCCTTGGTCATTAAGTGGCAGTTTTTGTAGGGTGTACCCTGTATGTCCTTGGTCTTTAAGGGGTTAATTAAAAATAGTTTGCATACATTTAAAAAAAAAATTGCTGGCAAATATGTTTAAATTATTTTCAAAAAGAAGCTAAATTAGTTTCATAACTATGCTGTCTGGATATATATATATATATATATATATATATATATATATATATATATAGCCTTCTGCAGTAAAATACATAGCCATATACCTTTGATCACTTAATATTTCCATGACTAATTTTTAACAGATAGTGTTTATGCGAGTGTCACTGTTTATTTTAATGTATTAACATTGGTGCAACTTTATTTTATCCCTAACCTTTAACTTGACACATGTTCAATTGCATGTGTTAACTTGTTTTCTTTCAACTTGAAATAAGTGAGCAAATTAATGCACCCACTATATTTAGCAGGGTCAATAGTGATACAGTTATACATTTGTAATAAATTATCAGGCATAATTATTTTATGTTGGTTGCATATTTAACTGCTGTGTTTGTCAAGATTTTCTTCATATGATTTACTGCTTTTAGCGCTTTTGCTAACTTTCGCCTAGATTTAGAGTTTGGCGGTAGCCGTCAAAACCAGCGTTAGAGGCTCCTAACGCTGGTTTTTACAGCCTGCTGGTATTTGGAGTCAGTCAGGAAAGGGTCACTTTGCAGCCGCGACTTTTCCATACCGCAGATACCCTTACATCAATTGCGTATCCTATCTTTTCAATGGGATCTTTCTAACGCTGGTATTTAGAGTCGTGGCTGAAGTGAGCGTTAGAAATCTAACCACAAAACTCCAGCATCAGCAAAAAGTCAGGAGTTAAGAGCTTTCTGGGCTAACGCCGGTTCATAAAGCTCTTAACTACTGTGCTCTAAAGTACACTAACACCCATAAACTACCTATGTAACCCTAAACCGAGGCCACCCACATCGCCGCCACTCTATTAAAAAAATTTAACCCCTAATCTGCTGACCGCACACCGCCGCCACCTACGTTATCCCTATGTACCCCTAATCTGCTGCACCTAACACCGCCGACCCCTATATTATATTTATTAACCCCTAATCTGCCACCCCCAACGTCGCCTTCACCTGTCTACACTTATTAAACCCTAATCTGCCGACCGGACCTCACCGCTACTATAATAAATGTATTAACCCCTAATCCGCCTCACTCCCGCCTCAATAACCCTATAATAAATAGTATAAGCCCCTAATCTTCCCTCCCTAACATCGCCGACACCTAACTTCAAGCATTAACCCCTAATCTGCCGACCGGACCTCACCGCTACTATAATAAATGTATTAACCCCTAATCCGCCTCACTCCCGCCTCAATAACCCTATAATAAATAGTATTAACCCCTAATCTTCCCTCCCTAACATCGCTGACACCTAACTTCAAGCATTAACCCCTAATCTGCCAACCGGACCTCACCGCTACTCTAATAAATTTATTAACCCCTAAAGATAAGTCTAACCCTAACCCTAACACCCCCCTAAGTTAAATATAATTTAAATCTAACGAAATAAATTAACTCTTATTAAATAAATTATTCCTATTTAAAGCTAAATACTTACCTGTAAAATAAACCCTAATATAGCTACAATATAAATTATAATTATATTGTAGCTATTTTAGGATTAATATTTATTTTACAGGCAACTTTGTAATTATTTTAACCAGGTACAATAGCTATTAAATAGTTGAGAACTATTTAATAGCTACCTAGTTAAAATAATTACAAAATTACCTGTAAAATAAATCCTAACCTAAGTTACAATTAAACCTAACACCACACTATCAATAAATTAATTAAATACAATACCTACAAATAAATACAATTAAATAAACTAACTAAAGTACAAAAAATAAAAAAGAACTAAGTTACAAAAAATAAAAAAATATTTACAAACATTAGAAAAATATTACAACAATTTTAAACTAATTACACCTACTCTAAGCCCCCTAATAAAATAACAAAGACCCCCAGAATAAAAAAATGCCCTACCCTATTCTACAATTAAAATAGAAAAGCTCTTTTACCTTACCAGCCCTTAAAAGGGCCCTTTGCGGGGCATGCCCCAAAGAATTCAGCTCTTTTGCCTGTAAAAAAAAAAACATACAATACCCCCCCCTACATTACAACCCACCACCCACATACCCCTAATCTAACCCAAACCCCCCTTAAATAAACCTAACACTAAGCCCCTGAAGATCTCCCTACCTTGTCTTCACCACACCGGGTCCCGATCTGTCCAGAAGAGCCTCCGAAGTCTTGATCCAAGCCCAAGCGGGGGCTGAAGAGTGACGTCCATCCTCCGGCTGAAGTCTTGATCCAAGCAGTGGCTGAAGAATTCCATCTTCGGGCAGAAGAGTAGATCCGGACCGGCAAACATCTTCATCCAAGCCGCATCTTCCATGTTCTTCCATCCGATGACGATCGGCTCCATCTTGAAGACCTCCAGCGCGGATCCATCCTCTTCTTCCGATGACTAGACGACGAATGAAGGTTCCTTTAAGGGACGTCATCCAAGATGGCGTCCATCGAATTCCGATTGGCTGATAGGATCCAATCAGCCAATCGGAATTCTAGGGATGCCATCTTGGATGACGTCCCTTAAAGGAACCTTCATTTGTTGTCTAGTCGTCGGAAGAAGAGGATGGATCCGCGCTGGAGGTCTTGAAGATCAGCCGCTCGTCATCAAATGGAAGAACATAGAAGATGCCGCCTGGATGAAGATGTTTGCTGGTCCGGATGTCCTCTTCTGCCCGCTTGGATCAAGACTTCAGCCGGAGGATGGATGTCTTCAGCCCCCCGCTTGGGCTTGGATCAAGACATCGGAGCATGGACCGATTGCTGATACCCGGTGTGGTGAAGATAAGGTAGGAAGATCTTCAGGGACTTAGTGTTAGGTTTATTTAAGGGGGGTTTGGGTTAGATTAGGGGTATGTGGGTGGTGGGTTGTAATGTTGGGGGGGTATTGTATGTTTTTTTTCCAGGCAAAAGAGCTGAATTCTTTGGGGCATGCCCCGCAAATGGCCCTTTTAAGGGCTAGTAAGGTAAAAAAGCTTTTCTATTTTAATTTTAGAATAGGGTAGGGCATTTTTTTATTTTGGGGGGCTTTGTTATTTTATTAGGGGGCTTAGAGTAGGTGTAATTAGTTTAAAATTGTTGTAATATTTTTCTAATGTTTGTAAATATTTTTTTATTTTTTGTAACTTAGTTAGTTTATTTAATTGTATTTATTTGTAGGTATTGTATTTAATTAATTTATTGATAGTGTAGTGTTAGGTTTAATTGTATTTAATTGTAGGTATTTTATTTAATTAATGTATTGCTAGTGTAGTGTTAGGTTTAATTGTAACTTAGGTTAGGATTTATTTTACAGGTAATTTTGTAATTATTTTAACTAGGTAGCTATTAAATATGTATTAACTATTTAATAGCTATTGTACCTGGTTAAAATAAATACAAAGTTGTCTGTAAAATAAATATAAATCCTAAAATAGCTACAATGTAATTATAATTTATATTGTAGCTATATTAGGATTTATTTTACAGGTAAGTATTTAGCTTTAAATAGGAATAATTTATTTAATAAGAGTTAATTTATTTCGTTAGAATAAAATTATATTTAACTTAGGGGGGTGTTAGGGTTAAGGTTAGACTTAGCTTTAGGGGTTAATACATTTATTAGAGTAGCGGCGAGGTGCGGTCGGAAGATTAGGGGTTAATAATTGAAGTTAGGTGTCGGCGATGTTAGGGAGGGCAGATTAGGGGTTAATACTATTTCTTATAGGGTTATTGAGGCGGGAGTGAGGCGGATTAGGGGTTAATAACTTTATTATAGTGGCGGTGAGGTCCGGTCGGCAGATTAGGGGTTAATAATTGTAGGTAACTGGCGGCGACGTTGTGGGGGGCAGATTAGGGGTTAATAAATATAATATAGGGGTTGGCGGTGTTAGGGGCAGCAGATTAGGGGTACATAACTATAATGTAGGTTGCGGCGGTGTACGGAGCGGCAGATTAGGGGTTAAAAATAATATGCAGGGGTCAGCGATAGCGGGGGCGGCAAATTAGGGGTTAATAAGTGTAAGGCTAGGGGTGTTTAGACTCGGTTTACATGTTAGGGTGTTAGGTGCAGACTTAGGAAGTGTTTCCCCATAGGAAACAATGGGACTGCGTTAGGAGCTGAACGCTGCTTTTTTGCAGGTGTTAGGTTTTTTTCAGCTCAAACTGTCCCATTGTTTCCTATGGGGGAATCATGCACGAGCACGTTTTTGAAGCTGGCCGCGTCCGTAAGCACCGCTGGTATTGAGAGTTGCAGTGGCGGTAAATTATGCTCTACGCTCCCTTTTTGTAGCCTAACGCACTGAAAATGCAGCCATTCTGTGAACTCTAAATACCAGTGGTATTTAAAAGGTGCGGCCAAAAAAAAGCATGCATAGCTAACGCATCCCTTCTAACGCAAAACTCCAAATCTAGGCCTTTGACTGCAGCCATGCAATTCATAGGACATCAGCCATGGGCTGACTGAGACCAATCTGGGACCTTGGGCAAAAATTAGAAAAGGACCCCAACCCCACCAGGGCCCCCAATCTCCAGAGCCAGACCCCACACTCAAGAAAGCCCACAGTGAGAGAAACTCTTTAACTGCATAGTGACTGCTAGAACAGCTGTCAGTGCTGTGCTAGCTCCTGATCATCTGCTGCTTACCCCACCTAACAACAACTAGCACAGCTGTCAGCGCTGTGCTAGCTCCTGATCATCTGCTGCTTACCCCACCAAACAACCATATGCACAGCTGTCAGTGCTGCAACTTCACTAGCTAATTGTTAAATGGGGGGGGGGGGGGCAGTAAGCACTCCCATGCTAAATTTACCTGCCTGCTGCCTCCCAGTCTCTCACAATCACAACCATTTGTACAGCTCAGCAGTCACTGATGTGCTAGCTCTGTTAGGGTATCTGAGTGTTATTAAATAATAAATATATATATATATATATATATATATATATATATATATATATATATATAATTTAATATATGTATGGTTGTCTACACCAAATGATTAATTTGTTTGTGAGACTGTGACTACAACAGACCCCCCTCTCTTCCTTAGACGTCTAAGGATTAAAAAAAAACAATTTGGTCTAATTAGTTCAGACAGTCATTTCAAAGATTAGGCAGTTACTTCAAAGTAAATATTAGCATTTTGAAACCCTCAGATGTGTAGGTCTATATATGGAGTTTCCTGCCCAAGATGGATAATGAACTCACAGGCCCCCTGTGGGGAAAAGATGGTCCATCTGTAGGAATGGTTGGATCTAAAAACATGTTCAAGGAATTGTAGTTTTTACCATCTAAGTGTTAAATTGTCCCTGTTGAGATCTAAATACACATAAGGCATCTGAACTCAAGTTACCTACAGCACATGGGAAACTATAGCTCAGATAAATTGACATAGGAGTTGGTTGTTTGCACAAATAATATATACAATTTCTGATGTCTTAATAAGAGTTGTATAGAATCATTTGTGGGCTAAATAGAATAGGTATATTTGTCTGGAAGTTAACAAACCTTATCTTGGTATCTCATTATGGTATTTTAATGCAATTCAATTGTGAATAAGGTTAATTCTAAAGGTATATTTGGTTTGCTTTGTCAAGAATATTGTAACAGTTTACGCTTGTATAGTTTGATTCATAATCTGTTTCCTATAAATATAATTCAATGTGTCAATTTAACTAATATAAAGAATTTAGGAATCTAAATTAATTTGAATTGTTTTGATTATGCATTTTACTGGGGGTTTATTTTAAAGAATAATTATTTAATACATTCACCTTGATTTAGAGTTCTGCGTTAGCCATCAAAAGCAGCGTTAAGGGGTCCTAACGCTGCTTTTGGCCGCCCGCTGGTATTTAGAGTCGGCCAGGTAAAGGTGTACTGCTCACTTTCAAGCCGTGACTTTTCCATACCGCAGATCCCTTACGCCAATTGGGTATCCTATCTTTTCAATGGGATCTTCCTAACGCCGTTATTTAGAATCTTGGCTGAAGTGAGCGGTACACCCTCTATCGACAAGACTCCTACCGCCCATGGAAAGGCTGTAGTTAAGAGCTTTATTGGCTAATGCCGGTATATAAAGCTCTTAACTACAGTGCTCTAAAGTACACTAACACCCATAAACTACCTATGTACCCCTTAACCGAGGTCCCCCCACATCGCCGCCACTATAATAAATCTTTTTAACCCCTAATCTGCCGACCGCACATCGCCGCCACCTACATTATCCCTATGAACCCCTAATCTGCTGCCCCTAACATCGCCGACACCTACATAATATTTATTAACCCCTAATCTACCCCCCCAATGTCGCCGCCACCTAACTTCAAGTATTAACCCCTAATCTGCTGACCGGACCTTGCCGCTACTATAATAAATGTATTAACCCCTAAAGCTAAGTCTAACCCTAACCCTAACACCCCCCTAAATTAAATATAATTTTAATCTAACAAAATAAATTAACTCTTATTAACTAAAGTATTTCTATTTAAAACTAAATACTTACCTGTAAAATAAACCCTAATATAACTACAATATAATGAATAATTATATTGGAGCTATTTTAGGATTTATATTTATTTTACAGGCAACTTTGTATTTATTTTAACTAGGTACAATAGCTATTAAATAGTTATTAACTATTTAATAGCTACCTAGTTCAAATAATTACAAAATTACCTGTAAAATAAATCCTAACCTAAGTTACAATTAAACCTAACACTACACTATCATTAAATTAATTAAATAAATTAGCTACAAATACCTACAATTAAATACAATTAAATAAACTAAACTAAATTACAAAAAAACAAACACTAAATTACAGAAAATAAAAAAATATTACAAGAATTTTAAACAAATTACACCTAATCTAAGCTCCCTAATAAAATAATAAAAAAAATAATGAAAGTCCCTACCCTATTCTACATTACAAAGTAATCAGCCCTTTTACCAGCCCTTAAAAGGGCTTTTTGCAGGGCATGCCCCAAAGTAATCAGCTCTTTTTACTGTAAAAAAAAAATACAACCCTCCAACATTAAAACCCACCACCCACATACCCCTACTCTAACCCACCCAAACCCCCCTTAAATAAACCTAACACTACCCCCCTGAAGATCTCCCTACCTTGAGTCGTCTTCACCCAGCCAGGCCGAATTCTTCATCTAATGGGGCAGAAGAGGACATCCAGACCGGCAGAAGTCTTCATCCTATCCGGGCAGAAGAGGACATCCGGACCGGCAGACATCTTCATCCAAGTGGCATCTTCTATCTTCATCCATCTGAAGCAGAGCAGAGCCATCTTCTTCCCAGCCGACTCGGATCCACCCTCTTCAACCGACGCCTACTCGCCGAATGAAGGTTCCTTCAAGATGGCATCCCTCGAATTCCGATTGGCTGATAGGATTCTATCAGCCAATCAGAATTAAGGTAGGAAAAATCTGATTGGCTGATTCAATCAGCCAATCAGATTCATGTTCAATCTTATTGGCTGATCCAATCAGCCAATCAGATTGAGCTTGCATTCTATTGAACTTGAATCTGATTGGCTGATTGAATCAGCCAATCAGATTTTTCCTACCTTAATTCTGATTGGCAGATAGAATCCTATCAGCCAATCGGAATTCGAGAGACGTCATCTTGGATGACGTCATTTAAAGGAACCTTCATTTGGCGAGTAGGCGTCGGTTGAAGAGGATGGATCCGCGTTGGCTGGGAAGAAGATGGCTCCGCTCCGGATGGATGAAGATAGAAGATGCCACTTGGATGAAGATGTCTGCCGGTCCGGATGTCCTCTTCTGCCCAGATAGGATGAAGACTTCTGCCGGTCTGGATGTCCTCTTATGTCCCATCGGATAAAGACTTTGGCCCGGCTGGGTGAAGACGACTCAAGGTAGGGAGATCTTCAGGGGGGTAGTGTTAGGTTTATTTAAGGGGGGTTTGGGTGGGTTAGAGTAGGGGTATGTGGGTGGTGGGTTTTAATGTTGGGGGTTTGTATTTTTTTTACAGGAAAAAGAGCTGATTACTTTGGGGCATGCCCCGCAAAAAGCCCTTTTAAGTGCTGGTAAAAGAACTGATTACTTTGTAATGTAGAATAGGGTAGTGACTTTTATTTATTTTTTTTAATTTTATTAAGGGGCTTAGATTAGGTGTAATTTGTTTAAAATTCTTGTAATATTTTTTTATTTTCTGTAATTTAGTGTTTGATTTTTTGTAATTTAGTTTAGTTTATTTAATTGTATTTAATTGTAGGTATTTGTAGCTAATTTATTTAATTAGAATAGGGTAGGGCATTTTTTTTATTTTGGGGGTCTTTGTTATTTTATTAGGGGGCTTAGTGTAGGTGTAATTAGTTTAAAATTGTTGTAATATTTTTCTAATGTTTGTAAATATTTTTTTATTCTTTGTAACTTAGTTCTTTTTTATTTTTTGTACTTTAGTTAGTTTATTTAATTGTAGGTATTTGTAGCTAATTTATTTAATTAGAATAGGGTAGGGCATTTTTTTTATTTTGGGGGTCTTTGTTATTTTATTAGGGGGCTTAGAGTAGGTGTAATTAGTTTAAAATTGTTGTAATATTTTTCTAATGTTTGTAAATATTTTTTTATTTTTTGTAACTTAGCTCTTTTTTATTTTTTGTACTTTAGTTAGTTTATTTAATTGTAGGTATTTGTAGCTAATTTATTTAATTAATTTAATGATAGTGTAGTGTTAGGTTTAATTGTAACTTAGGTTAGGATTTATTTTACAGTTAATTTTGTAATTATTTTAAATAGGTAGCTATTAAATAGTTAATAACTATTTAATAGCTATTGTACTTAGTTAAAATAAATATAAAGTTGCCTGTAAAATAAATATAAATCCTAAAATAGCTACAATATAATTATTCGTTATATTGTAGCTATATTAGGGTTTATTTTACAGGTAAGTATTTAGTTTTAAATAGGAATAATTTAGTTAATAAGAGTTCATTTATTTTGTTAGATTAAAATTATATTTAATTTAGGTGGGTGTTATGGTTAGGGTTAGACTTAGCTTTAGGGGTTAATACATTTATTATAGTAGCGGCGACATCCGGTCGGCAGATTAGGGGTTAATAAATTTTATGTAGGTGTCGGCGATGTTGGGGGCAGCAGATTAGGGGTTCATAGGGATAATGTAGGTGGCGGCGGTGTCTGGAGCAGCAGATTAGGGGTTAATTGTGTAATGCAGGTGTCAGCAATAGCGGGGTAGGCAGATTAGGGGTTAATAAGTGTAAGGTTAGGGGTGTTTAGACTCGGGGTTCATGTTAGGGTGTTAGGAAACAATGAGGCTGCGTTGGGAGCTTAACGCTGCTTTTTTGCAGGTGTTAGGTTTTTTTTCCAGCCCAAACTGCCCAAACAAGCACGTTTTTCCAGCTTACCGCTACCGTAGGCAACGCTGGTATTGAGGGTTGAAGGGAAGGTAAACTCTGCTCAACGCTCCCTTTTTGGAGCCTAACAAAGCCCTTCAGAAAACTCTAAATACCAGCGTTGTTTGGAAGCAGCGGTAGGAAAAAAAGCTGCATTAGCTACGCGGGTCTTTACCGACAAAACTCTAAATCTAGCCGATTGTATTATAACCCGGCCATATACTGACATATTATTTGGAGGCACACTGCTGAGATATTATTAATATTTATCACATTGATATGATATATTTTTAGTAAATAGAAATTATTATTGGAAAAAAAGAAAAATATTATTAAAAATTAATTTTTGAAAAATTGATAAAAAAATATTACTTTTTCATATTTCAAAATTAATATTAATATTTTTGAAAATATATTTTTTTCTTATTATTATTAGTCAAAATTGTATTAGCGTTTTAATTTAACTAAATACTAAGCCAATTTAATAATGTCTGTTACTAGAAGTGAATCATTTAAATCTGTACATAGTGTTGAAAATTGTTCCCCGAAATTACCTTATCTCAGGGCGATGTTCTTAAGATGGACATTATAGGCCACATTAAAAAGAGGTGTAATATTGTGGGTGATTTATATGATTATATGGATATGCTTGCAATTAAGGCTAAAAATATTGCTATTAATGATGGAAAGTGGAATGAAAAAAGTGAATTATTCCAAGAATTATTAAAAATTAATCAATGCAAAAATCTCAAAAAATGGGATGAACTAATACTAAAATCTTGGCTCCTGGTAATGTGCATTATTGACGAAATGTCCCTCCTCTGTATAGAAAAGAAATTGCAAATACAGGGGCTAGAAGATAGTTTTTGCTCCTCACGCAGATGCGAAGAGAATTTAAATATAGCCGAAAATAAAATTAATGAGTTTGCCCAAGACATGGCTGCCTTAGATAAGCATAACCTAAATTTAATATCCAAAATACAAGAGTTAAATAAACAACTTGCACAAAGCCAGAGAGAATTAAGTGGTTTAAAAAGGCTGTATCATCATAATGAAAACCCCTCTATTAGCAATATGGATAATGCAGATAATTCTAACTCTCAAAGAATACATCAGGAATGAACTGCAGAAATTTAGGGAAGAATTTAAACAAATGACCCCTATTGGGTCAGAAATACATTTCCCAAATAGACAGTCACCTCATGTTTTAAATTCAGAGAACTGCTACACTTCAGAGGTGGAAGATAGTGATTATAGTGAGTCAGAGGGCAGAGCCAGCTACCCAAATAGCCCACGTAGTACTAATATACGTAAGGGGTCTCCCCATACTAAAAGGGAATATAGGGAATGCTCCAACCCCAAAAATAAGTCTCCTAGGAAATCCCAAGATATGCCTAATATGGTATATGACGCCCCTAAAACAATTAAATATTTAAGTAGTGCAGTACCTAAGTTCTCCAACAAGGGAACCAATTCTATAATTGACCACTTAGCGACTTATGAAAATGCTTTATTCATTATGAATGTTACAAGTGAGCAGTCAAAAATTGAATTTCTGCCCTGGGTATTTGAAGGTAAATATCACAAATTATTTGCCTCACTAAAGGATATGAATATTCATTCCTGGAGTGAGGCAAAATGACAGTGCAGAAAATAATTCGGGCAATATCGCACTTAAACTGGAGTGAAAATAGCTGTAAACGATTTAAATTGTAGGTCGAATCAAAGCCCTATAGAATTCCTTTCTGTACCAAAAAGTGCGAACAATATGGCTGAAGATTATCCCATATTTAAATGCTCAGAATTTGTGAATTTATTTTTCGAAGCACTGCCCGTGCCCATCAAACTTAATTTAGTTAGAGATTTTGATGAGAACTGCTCATTGGTCTGGCTGATCAAAAAGAGTACAAAGTTATACTCTATTCAGCAGTCCGGAGAACAGGGGGTTAAAAGGGAACCAAAGCCCAACCCCAAAATTGTGGCAGAAACTAGGGTGTCACCTAGCCCCCTTTGGAGTCTAAAAAGGAAACCTATGCGGAGGTGGCCCGAGAAAACAGGCCATCCCCACAAAGTTTTAACTCTGCCCCTCCACCATCATGGGCTGAAGAGCAGAGAGACTACACTCAAAATGTGGGGCAAATAATTAATATATATATTAATTAAAGAGATTTTTTACATAAATCCAGTGAGTGCAGTCCTATGTTGCAGATTACTATGAATACTTACTGATCTGGCACCCTGGTTGGCGACTATTGGACATTGAGAGTGCAGATACACATGGAGGATATATATATATATATATATATATATATATATATATATATATAATTGTAAATAATTATTCCCAAAGAGATAAATGCTCACAAAATATTTGGTATCCCCGTAAAAATAAATACCAAAAGTGGCGAAAATACTCTCAGGGTAACCAGACATCCCAAATATATAGTCCTCCCCAAAATACTAATGCTGAACAAGTTGAACCCCAAAGACAACCACATCAAAATAGGAGAAATAGCTATGATTCTGAGGGATCCCAAGGATCCAGGAATCAATACCCTGGGACATCAAAAAATCGGTAGATGGGTAAAGATAGCTTGTCCCTTCAAGTGGGCCATCTCAGTACACAAGTTAGTCAATTATGTACACTATTTACTAATATGAGTCAAGCTTTTACGGCTCAGCACCCTAACAATCCTTTTTTAGGGGTACAGCCAGTGGCCAGCATTGGGCTACAGGCACAGTCATAAATACTGCAGTATTACCTGAAAGAGAGGGGAGAGATATACCAAATGAAATGATAAATGTCAATAATGGTACTAATCATATTCTCTCCCTACAGACTGGAAACAGACGATTTAGCTGTGATGATGAGCAACCCCGGCCTGAAAGCTCTAACCAATCTCTACCTTTGCAGCATTCTATTAACCTTATTTCCACATATGCAGTGCACAGGAACCCAATCGATCCTATTACAAAGGGATGGACTGGTAAGAATGAAGTTTCTTCTGCATCAGGTAACGTGGCAGATTCCGGTAACACGTGGCAAAGCCCACAGATGTGTGATAATGCTAATTTTACGTGTAAAATGGTAGAAACTGCAGGAAGATATTATGTATTAGCTGAGCTCCAGGATTCAGCCTCCAACCTTATCATGGGATTAATTGATACTGGATCTCAGGCAACTATTTTATCCCACATGTACTACACACAGCTAAATGAGCTAACACCCCACACACGTAAAATAAAATAATTTGATGGTTCACTAATAGGTGTTGGGGGTGACTCCCTAAAAGTTTATGGTAAAACATGGTTAAAACTAAGGCTGGGGAACAGGGTAATAAGACAGCCTGTCATTATAGTGGATCTGCCAGCTGATCGTTTAATAATTGGTAGTGATCTCCTGAAGTGATGAAGCACCATAATTGATTGCATAAATAATGTAATTTGGTCACAAGTAAAAAGGCCTATTAATTATGAGCGATCCGATATATCTTGCACCCGACATAACTGTCACGTGGTGGAAGAGAAGCCAGATGCTGTGGAGATTCATTTTATGAACGACTCTATACCTGAAATCACTATCCTACAAATAGATGATCAGACTGCTTTAAGTGGTTCTGATGGTAATACTTTTAAAATTTCGCCTGGAAAGATAGCAAATATTTCCTTAGATGGCGATGTATTAACCATATCTCTCCACAAGGGGGACCCTAAATCCCCTAAAGGGGGAGGCCACACTCAATACCTTGCAGGGATTGAGAGAGTTAAGGATAACCTATTTATCCCTAGGCAAGTGCATGACCTTGGTAAAACCAAATATGCTAAATTGAACTTAAAACAGGAAGCTAGCTATATAAGCGAAGGCTTATTAGCACAAATAGCTGAACCTTAAGTGATTAAATATCTTTCTCCCCAAGACCACCTTGTCCACAGCCTGGATGGCAGGCCTGAAGCTATAATATCAAGTGTTTATTATCTATATCCATAGGTAATAAATCAGCGAAGCACCTGTTTTTTAGTTTTAAATACTCCCCATGATCAAATATACAATGGCAATGATCTCTTACATAGATATGCCGTACAAATAGATTTGATTAACTCTTGCCTCTAGAGCAGGTTAAAGGGGACCCTGAAGTATTTCAGGAGGAAAATGCTGCCCTGAAATCCAGCCAGCAATTGCCATATGCTGTGAATATGCAGGTGTCTAACGATGTTATAATTCCTGCTGGGACTGATAAATTCCTCTTATCATTACAGGCAAAGAGAGGTCAGAAATTAAAAACTTCTGAAACACTAATTTGCCTCTCCCATAGAATGCAAAATCTGGGTATAACAATGACCTATACTCCTATGGTAAATATTGGAACTATTCCAATACATGTTATTGTGCATAACATGACCCCACAGGATATAACCTTATCCAAGGGAACTACCATAGGATATGCACTGGATTCCAGAATAATATAATTGGGCTAATACCTGAAGGATATTTAACTGAAGAAAAATTAATAGAACAATCCTTTGCATCTATACCAGTGGGACTATTTACAATTCAGTCTATTTATCCCTTCAGCTCAGAGGAAGGCATCTGTAAAATTGAAGAAGCATCTCTAGTATTTGATCAGCCGATCAATGTGCAAGAATACCCCAATACCCAGAGTCATGGGGGCAATGTAAATTATAATCAAGGGGATCTCACCTCTAGGTTGGAAGAAGCCTATGAAGTAAGACAGCCTGAAATCTTTCCAGGATTTCAGCAAATATTCGAAGAGCAAATATCTTTAGCTAATAGCTGTTCCAGTGATGATGAACGTCAATAGCTACGAGAACTCCTGATGGAGTACAAGGATATTTTTGCTAGGGATTCTTATTACTGTGGGACTACAGACTTACAGACTTGCACATTGCAAGAATCCAAACAGATCCCAATGCACCACCTGTCTGTTAAACAATGCAGACTTCCTTAAGCCTCATATGATTCTCTTGCAGAAATTATAAGGAACCTGGAAGAAAGCGGTATTATCAGACAGGTGCATAGCTCTTATAACAATCCTATTCTAGGTGTTCTTAAGCCCAATGGACAATGGCATTTGTGTGCTGACTTAAGACAGCTAAACAAATGAGTGTACATGTCTGGCTGGCCCATGCCATATATTGACCAGTGCCTAGCACAGATGCAGGTATCTAAAATATTCACTGTCATTGATTGTGCACATGGATATTGGACCATAAACGTACATGAGGAGGACCAGTATAAGCTGGCATTCTCATTCCCAAAGGTCCAGTATGCATTCCAAAAACTCCCATTTGGATACATATATTCAGGACATGAATTTGCTGTATTCATGCATAAGGCTATGCCTGATGCACTGGAAAGGGGGACCTTATGTTGATGATGTTTTAATCAAAAGCACAGACTTTGAAAAACACATCACAGAACTGGCCTTTAGAAATTCACTACAAACAGAATAAAAAGAATCCAGTAGCACAGGGGCTTGCTGAGGTCCACGACTGTACTGCTAAGGATCATGGGGAAGAGTTATTAGAAGATGATTTCCTGGAGGAACAATTGCTTTCCCCATATAAAATGTACAACGAGGACCATTGTCAAACATTACCTTGGGTATATGTTGATGGTTGTTCTTACCATGCCAGTATTGAAAATGAGCGCAGATTAGTCGCTGTCATTGGTATAACTTGGGCAAATGGATTCCCAAATATTTCTTTAAGTTTCAACATTGGACCAAGATCCAGTCAAGTTGCAGGACTAACTGCTGTTCTAAAAACCATTGAGATGGCTATTGAACACGGTATTCATGAATTTGTGATCATTACTGACTCAAATTACGTGCGTGACAGTTTTGTTGAATATCTGACAACTTGGAAAAGGAATGGCATGCAGAAAACTAACTAACTAACAAACCAGTCAAGCATGGCAATTTGTTCTGCAAGATTGATAATCTAGTGGTGTCCAATGATTTAACCATAGACTGGAAAAAGACCAAGGGTCATTCCAGGGTTCTAGGTCCTGATAAGGAAGGCATTGATCTTCTGGATTCATTAGCCAAACAAGGAGCCATAACTGGAGAACTCCTTAATATCGACCACTTAATGGGTACAATTCAGGTAGAAGCCATTACCAGAAACCAGGCTAAACAACAGAGTGAGCCTAACATGGTACAATGGAGTCAGGATTCTCCTAGTGAGGACCTGATCACTAGTCAAAAAGAAGACCCCATTGTAGGCATCTTCTATAAACACATAGAAGATCCTGAAAGCAACCCCATCTCAAAAGATGATTGTATTGGCAAGGAAGATCTTAGAATCTTAATGAAATCCAGATCACAATTCAAGTTACATTATGGTTTGTTAATTAGAATCTCAAACAAATGGCATCCAGCAATGGGTGGTACCCACCAAGTTCAGAGATCTAATGCTTCAACATGCCCGTGATGCTCCCACATCTGGTCATCATGGTGCCAAATTAACGTATAAAATATTGTGTAATTGGGGGCGGAGCGAGCAGCCGACCATGATGGCCGCACTTCAGTGAAGCTCTGTGAACGGGCCGGGTGTTTTCGCTAAAAAAGCGATCATGTCCGCACTTATGGTGAACCTTTAATGATTTATAGATGCACTAAGTAACCAAGCAGACATCCTTGAAAAATCAGCTCTTAACCTAGCACGAGACCGGAATAATCCGACAGGCTTACGGCCCTCACTGCAGCAAACACCGCGGCACTCCCACTCACGGGGCTCTCAGTGCTGAACACAGCAAGTGCCGGAGCCTTACACGCAGCTGAAAAAGAAGGCACTTAAGACCAAGACGCCTAGAGACACCGGCTGAACCAGCACCACTGGCTACGCAATCTGTCAAGATCGGGCCCAACTTAACAAATGTCCGGTAAGACGTTGGCACTATACATACTGACTTGGGCCTATTATTACTCCATGTGAGCACTCATTTTATAAATGCATGCACAAACGACTCAATGGTTTATCTCACCACCGGACCCTCACCACGGCTGAATATGGCCTAATCCCTGTGCATACATGCCACCGCAGATACGCTGTGATCCGTTCATATAATGCACCTTTGTATTAAGCACGCATCGCTACTGTACTATGAGATATTATTAACTTTTCCAAGTTGATGAGACACTTGAAAGCTGAGGTTACCTTTTACTAATAACCTCCTTGTATGTATGTGGGTCAAAAAAGAGTTAGAACTGTATCTGGATTACAAGACAAAGATAATGACGCACTTTTAATGTATATGCAAATTTTCTTCCTGCTTGCTCACACTACAGGGAGCACTATTATACCAACTTTTGAAGTGCAGACCCACTGTTAAAGCTTGTCCAGTCACCAGCTCAACTTAATCTACACTACCACTACCCTCAAAACTGGTACACCCTAGCAAAAGAATCTTTATTAGTGGAAATGCTTGCCTGATTTTGCAATCTACTAGCTACCTTAACTTGTCCTACACTGACTCTCTACCCAGATCATATAAAATAAAAAGGAACGCACAAAACGCCTTAAAAGCTGGACATACACATCCTCTTACAGGGGCTACAAAACAGGTCACTGCTGTCACAGAATCCCAGGATTATTACATCTCTTTCAGCACGTCTCAGCACATACCCCTGCTCCCTTTCCCGCCACACGAAATTGTGACGGGTCATACCCAGCTCCCTTTTACCGTTATCACCCTGTGAGGGTATACTCCCCTGAGGGTACTGTGCACCGAGATCTCTGAGGAAAATTATAAAAGCCTGCTACCAACCTCCAACAACATGTCGCAAAGAAAGAACACCCGCCAAGATAAACCACAAAAATCATCGCAAGCTAATCATGGCGCAGTACACGCTTTTTTTAAGCAAACAGACCAAATACCTACAGCCAAATCATTGGAACCCCAGATGGCTTCCATCGAAGAAGATCAAGATAGTAGCTCATCTAACATTAATGACACTGCAGCCACGACTCTGACTCAAGAAGATGACACACCAATAACCTACAAAGCCATAGCAGCCTTAATCGAACAGGTCAAAACTTGTATCAAGGATGAATGTGCTGACTTGAAAAAAGAAATCAACGATCTTGGTCACAGGGTGGACACCCTGGAAGAACATGAGTATGTTGTAGCACAAAAATTGGCAAATCTCTCAACTAACCAGGTACAGCAAATCCAACACATCACAGAACTGGAAGACAAAATTGATGATTTGGAAAATCGTACCAGAAGAGGGAATCTCCGATTTAGGGGGATACCAGAATCAGTCTTAACCAATGACATCCGAGAATATCTTCAGGCTCTATTTACTGTCATATTAGGAGACAATCTTTCGGAGCATTCAGAAATCCCTTTAGATAGAGCACACAGGGCACTCCGCCCAAAACCTCCTGAAGACTCTCCTCCAAGAGACATTGTAGTACACTTTCAGAACTATAGACAAAAAGAGGAGATATACAATGCTGCCAGGAAAAGGCAAGTTATTCATTTTCAGGACCATAAGATACAAATTTACCAGGATTTATCCCTTAGGACACTACAAAAGAGGCGAGACTTCCAACCCTTAACATCCCACCTTCGTACACTTCACATCTCTTACAGGTGGGGCTTTCCTACATCTGTTATCGTCATGAAAAATCGGAAGAAAACAGAGTGCTCTTCACCTTCTGACATTGGCAGATTTTGCAACATCTTAACTATCTCCACGCCAGATGAGAACATTCCTCACTCACCCCACAAGCTACAAAACAGATTTCCCAACCCTTTGCCTCAAAGAAGACCGGGTCCAGATACCATCCCCAGTCAGAATAAAAGAAGACAAATCTCCTCCACTAGCACAGACATTACTGATATCATGGACACGGACTCTGCCAGATGAGTAACCTTATCATGTTATTTTAACACTATTTGCTTCTTTCCCTTACTTGTCCTTTATAGCCGAACCTGAGCTTTGAAGATGAGCCTCTCAATATCCTTTTTGTAATGATCTTCAGTTATAGATCTATAGATAACCATATGTTCTTTTCACATGTTTTATGTATATGTTATTTTCTTGCTGTTGAGCTGCTCTCCACATTCTGCCAATTGTACAAGAACTATCTGTGCCTGAACCCAGAACATTTATCTACCCTTACACATACTCAAGGGGGATAGAGAAAGGCACTGAGCTATATCCGGTGGAGCCTGTATCTCAGACATGTTATGAGGACATTGTATTCCTTTTATTTAATGTTATGTTAGGTTATGTATTAAGTTTAACTCATTGTTGTTGCTCAAAGTTGATTATGTTTTGACACTATCACACAGAATACAGATTAAACATTCCATATACAAATCTTCTATAGCTATAACTACAGACCCATAGACAAAGGTGGCGATATAACCTAATGTAATCAAGATCTTAGTCACACTATCTATTTTAAAGCTACAACTTTCAGTGACTATCTAATAGGACCCAAATTTTTGACCTATATAGAAAGGCACAATAACACGTTGTACAGCCGCTCAGTCTGTTATAACAAGCAATTGTATCACTGTCATACGACACCCTTAGTGCCATCTTCCCACCACTATGTATGACACCCTAAAACTAGTAACAGGTCTCGAATCAGACAATCTCCACAAGACACATATCCCTCACTGCTGAACAAGTACCACATCTCATTAAATAATTAATATGTCACCTTTGATTGCACTAACACCCGGCCTGTAACAATAGCTCCCAAAACGAAATTTTAAATCACAATTCCACTATACATTCATATTTACATTTTTTCAGAACTTATATTCTATTTTACTGCTAACTGAATTAATGCTGTTCTAATCATTGTTATTTGCTCTAATATTGTTTTCTATTACCATTACCCCCCTTTCATCCCTCCCTATCTTATTTGTTCCCTCCTGATTACTCACACCACCAATACCAGCTCCTTCTTCCCACCTCAGCAGGTCCCCCTTAAATAAAAACCCTTCCCAATATCCCATCTGGTTTCTCTATATAGGCCAGTTCCAAAGACATATACACTTGATATTATGGCAGCTCTTTCCCCACACCATAGAGCAGAGGCTCTACACATAGCCACACAAAATGTTAAAGGCTTCCTCTAAGCGTAAAAACGCTCTATTGCGTTTCACGATTTCCATAAACGTAAAATTGACATCATAATGACTCAAGAAACACATTTTAAGAAAAATCATGAGCCAGTTCTATCTAGGAGATATTTCAATCAACACTTCTGTAGCTCAGGTACACATAGAAAAAATGGAGTCAGTATTTCATTTAGACGCAACTTTCCCTTCGAGTTACTACAAAAATATTCAGATAGTGAAGGCAGAATCTTAATTCTAGCTGGTCTGTGCTACGGCGCTCCTATTACTCTGGTAAATATCTATGCCCCGAATAGACCCACCCCCCATTTCTTTAAACATCTAACCAACGTAATACTAGATACAGCCAAAGGTCCGATTATCGTTGGTGGAGATTTCAACTTCCCTATGAATCCAATTCTAGACACATCTAGTGGGAAATCGTATCTGCGCAATCACACCCTTAAATCTAACTGTATGGCCCTACGAGCTATTAATCTGTTTGATACTTGGAGAATAGTACACACTGATAGGAAGGACTACACCTTCTTCTCACACCCACAGCACACATATTCTAGACTAGATTACATTTTATGTGATCAAACTCTCCTCTCAGGCCTAGTTAACTCAAAAACAACTCACACTTCTTGGTCCGACCACAGTATGGTTTCTACTAATTTCAAGTGGGCAAGTAAACCTAACACTACATACAACTGGAAACTCAATGACCACCTACTAACTGACCAAGCTATAGTTGACGACCTTAAAAAATTCTCAGATGAATTCTTTGCCTTAAATAGACCGGAGGACACGTCGTCCGCAAACAATTGGGAGGCCTATAAATGTTACATAAGGGGGGTCATAATAAAACATAACGCAACACAGCGCAAACTACATACCGCCCAATTCACCTCCTTAACTAACGATCTGACGACCTGTGAAGCTGCACTTAAATCAGACCCATCTTCTTCTTCTAAACTCGCTAATATGACTGCAGCAAGAGAGGCCCTTAATAGATTTCTAGTACAAAAAGCCCATATGAGAGCACTGACCACCAAATCCAAATTTTTTGTAGAAAGCAACAAAGCTGGGCGTCTACTTGCTAGATCCCTTAAAAAACAGAGACTCTCCAATTTCATTAGAACAATTCGACGACCTACCGGTGAAACCACCCACACTAATGAAGGCATTGTTAACTCATTTGTTTCTTACTATAAAAAACTATACAATATAGCAGGTATCCCATCCCAAAATAAGAAGGAACTTTTAAATTCGTACTTAGCTACTGTCGACATACCTTCTATTACGGAGGAAAACAGACAATTTTTAGATTCCCCCATCACCCTTCAAGACATTAACTCGGTCATAAAATCATTACCAAACGGCAAAGCCCCGGGCCCTGACGGTTTCACGACGAAATTTTACCAACTTTTACAACAACAGCTTAACCCCCATCTTTTATCGCTCTATACTGATATCGATCATGGTGTCATTCTCTCTGGCTCCCTTCTAGAAGCAGTGATCACAGTTATTCCTAAACCAGGCAAATCTACAGATTCGGTTAGCAATTATAGACCTATCTCACTTATAAATATAGACATGAAAATATACACTAAAATTTTAGCCAATCGCTTGAATTTGATATTACCTGATATTATCCACCCTGACCAGGTGGGCTTCATTAAAGGAAGGGAAGCCAAGGACAATACAACCAGACTGCTCCACTCACTGCAATGCGCACATCACGATCTTTCACCACTTACCCTATTATCTACAGATGCTGAGAAAGCATTTGACAAGGTGGACTGGCAATTTATGTGGTCCACACTGTCAAAATTCAGCTTCTCCGAGTTATTCATCAATAGAATAAAGGCACTTTATCACAATCCGAGTGCAAAAGTTAAAGTAAATAACACTATTTCTCAATCTTTCCCCATTTCCAATGGAACCCGTCAGGGCTGCCCACTCTCACCCCTATTATTTGCCCTCACAGTCGAAGTATTAGCATTACAAATTAGAAGTTGCCATCAAATCCAAGGCCTCAAGTTTGGAGATATAACCCAAAAATGCCTCTTGTTTGCGGATGATGTGATCTTTACATTGAGGTCCCCGACTACTTCTCTACCGGCCCTAATACAAATACTAGACGACTATAAACAAATTTCCAACTTCACCATTAATATGGAGAAGTCGGGAATAATGCTGATTAATTTAACTCCTCAAGAAATCCTCAGTATAACACAACACACAAAATTTCTATTAGTCAATAAACTCAAATACCTAGGCTTAACGATCCCCAAAGATATACATAAATTATTCCCTGATAATTTCATTAACCTTCAAAATAACATTAAAACCTT
This sequence comes from Bombina bombina, assembly GCF_027579735.1. Taxonomy (NCBI): domain Eukaryota; kingdom Metazoa; phylum Chordata; class Amphibia; order Anura; family Bombinatoridae; genus Bombina; species Bombina bombina. Next base: position 644,602,298 of record NC_069503.1, read on the forward strand.
ATTAGAAAATTGACATAGACAAGGACATTTATCTTGGCTTGGACGGATAAGCACAGTGAAAATGATGATACTACCTAAATATCTATATCTTTTTCAGACCCTACCCATGGCCATACCGAAACCTTTTCTTCGTAAACAGCAAAAATTGATTAATTCCTTTATTTGGTCATACAAACGACCCAGAATAGCCCAACACACTATGTACTTGAGTAAGGAGGATGGGGGGTTGGGTGTACCTAATTTACTTAATTACTACAAAACTGCACATCTGGCCAGAGTCGTGGCATGGAATCATGCCAACCCCTCAAAGATTTGGATACAAATAGAAAGCTATTTATCACGAGTTAACCACATGAGAGACTTGCCTTGGATACCCAAAGACTCTAGACCGCATATCATACAACTCAATGATTACACTAAAACCACCTTGGCTATATGGGACGATATACTAACACATACAAAAGGAGTATCCACAATAATATCTCCCTTAACCCCTCTACTTCAATACCACCTATTTCTCAAACATAGCCGCTTTACGCATACCCCTGCCAACAAACTCCTTACGGCCTTACCAATATACTTAATAACCACCCCTTCAGGTGTGAAGGACAGAACCACGCTTAATGAAGAGCTAGGATCACCCTTTCACTGCTGGTACTCTTACTTACAGATCAGAGACACCATTAACCACAGCCCTTATAAAGAAATGATACTGAGACCCTTAACTGCTTTCGAACAGTTATGCGCCAACCCAAAAATAGGCAAAGCGCATCTATCCATGATATACAAAATCCTCAGAGGCTCATTCCCTGAGAAAAAGCCAACATACTTAAAGAGATGGACAGACGAGCTCCTCACTGACCTAGACGTTGAGGCTTGGAGACGATGCTTCTGCCACACACATTCCTCTTCCATTTCCTTGACCATTTCCAAACTAAATTACAAAATACTAGCTCGGTGGTATTTAACCCCACAACGCTTGAAGGCTATATACCCTACCGCCTCCTCCAGTTGTTGGAGGAGATGTGGAGAAGAGGGTACCATCATCCATATTTGGTGGTCTTGCCCTCTCCTAAGTAACTTTTGGAGCCAAATAGAGGGACGCATATCTGATATCCTGGGCACTAACATTACTCTATCTCCACAAATCATTCTCCTTAGTCACATCCCTAAGCTCACATGTGTCTACCGCAAGAAACTGCTTTTATTAATGCTATCGTGTGCTAAATGGTTAATTCCCCGATTGTGGAAAACACAAGAGATACCCACGTCGCCCAATGGCAATATGAAGTAAGCCATATCCTTACACTAGAAAAGATGCATTATTGCTATCTAGGTAAACAAGATATGATATCTAACATTCAGTTTATATGGGAGCAGGGTTCTCATGAACGTACTTATTAGGCTTATTCCACAACTTTCCCCCAGCGTTAACAATCACATACCACCCAGTCCTTGAGACCTTCGTGACATAATCATAATCCTCCAACACAAATATTACGTTAAACCAGATGGGATAAAACCCTATACCCTTTCCTTTTAACCCTTTCTCCCTAAGCCCTACCCCACTCACCTAACAACACCTCCTCCTGTTCCTCTTCTTGACTACCCTCACCCAGGTCTGTCCTGGTGTGATTCATCGCTACTTTTAGCTAACCCTCAAAAATTTTCTTAAAAAACTTGGTCACTGATTATTGAAAGTTGCTGTTCTAGTGAATTGTCACTTTAATGTTGATATGAGAAATGTACCTTTATCGCTTGTATTTCAGTGTACCTTTTGTCAATAAAAATCATTTAAACATAAAATATTGTGTAATTACGCCTTTTGGCCGCACATGTTGAAAGGTATTCAAACCTACTGTCAAGGTTGTTTAATCTGCCCACAGTTCCAACCCACTGCACCAATGCATAGAGCGCCATTGCAAAAGAGGGGGATGGTAATGCCATGGTCAGATATACAAATTGATTTTATTGGTCCAGTTACTAGGTCATCAAGAGGTAACAAATACATGTTAACAGTGACATGCCTGTTCACTAAATGGGTAGAGTGCATCAGTGCACCTAACAATAGTGCTGAAACATGCACAGCATTGCTCATCAACCACATGTTTTCCAGATTTGGTTTACCCCAGCAAATCGAATCTGATCTAGGGAACCAACTTCACTAGCGAAGTGATGACCAAAATGTGGAAAATACTAGGGGTCAAAAGAAAGCATATAGAGCTGCCTCAAGTGGTGGTGTAGAGTGCTACAACCAGTCCATTGTGAAAATCCTCAAAACGTTTGTGAGTGAAACAGGTAAAGACTGGGATGTAAAATTACCTCTAGTCTAAATGGCATTAAGAGCAACTCCAAGTAGTGCTACCAAGATGTCACCTTTTGAACTGATGACTGGTAGAAGAATGGTTCTACTTCAGCATCTACTGTACCGTACATCAGACCAGAACTTGAAAAACACTCCCAATACACATCAATATGTGGAGAACCTAAGAAAGCACCTGAAATATGCCTTTGCATTTGCTCAAAGGAACTTAGAGAAGGCTGCAACTGCCACTAAAACCTTATATGATCTCAAAATGTCCAAAAAGGAATATGAAACAAATGATAAGGTTTATCTTTATAACTTTTGAAGAGATCAGGTTAAGGAAAAGAAATTTCTTCCATCATGGAAGGGTCCTTTTGTCATTGCAGACAAAATATCTCCAGTTGCCTATACAATTAGGATACCTAAAAATGATACTTTTATGGATAAATGGGTTCATATTAATCAGTTGCGAGGGTACCATCCTAGATCCCGACTACAAGTCATAGAGGGAGAATGAAATGTCATATCCCCAAATGCACTAAAGAAATATTGTAGTTTAAAGATGCCTAACTAATGAGCACAAGGGCTAAAAAATAACGGACTCTCTACCTAGAAGACTGTTTATGATGCCTACTGTCAATACACTCACCAAGTACCACTAACTTTAAACCAATTCAAATACATGTGTCCTACATCTATTTAAAATCGGAAGGGGGGTTTATGTCAGGGTATCTGAATGTTATTAAATAAAATACATATATATATATATATATATATATATATATATATATATATATATATTATTTAATATATGTATGGTTGTCTACACCAAATGATTCATTTATTTGTGAGACTGTGACTACAACAGACCCCCTCTCTACCTTAGACATCTAAGGATTCAAAAGAAAACATTTGGTCTAATTAGTTCAGACAGTCATTTCAAAGATCAGGCAGTTACTTCAAAGTAAATATTAGCATTTTGAAAACCTCAGATGTGTAGGTCCATATATGGAGTTTCCTGCCCAAGATTGATAATGAACTCACAGGCCCCCTGTGGGGAATAGACAGTCCATCTGTAGGAATGGTTGAATCTACAAACATGTTCAAGGAATTGTAGTTTTTACCATCTAAGTGTTAAATTGTCCCTGCTGAGATCTAAATACACATAAGGCATCTGAACTCAAGTTACCTACAGCACATGGGAAACTATAGCTCAGATAAATTGGCATAGGAATTGGTTGTTTGCACATATAATATATACAATTTCTGATGTTTTAATTAGAGTTGTATAGAATCATTTGTGGGCTAAATAGCTTAGGTATATTTGTCTGGAAGTTAACAAACCAATTATTGGTATCTCATTATGGTATTTTAATGCAATTCATTTGTGAATAAGGTTAATTTTAAAGGTATATTTGGTTTGCTTTGTCAAGAATATTGTAACAGTTTATGCTTGTATAGCTTGATTCATAATCTGGTTCCTATAAATATAATTCAATGTGTTTATAAATTTAACTAATATAAAGAATTTACATTAATTTTAATTATTTTGTATATGCATTTTATTGGGGGTTTATTTTAAAGAATAATTATTAAATATATTGTTTTATAACCCGGCCATACACTGACAGCTCATTTAGCCATATGTGACTGTAAGTGTAAGCAGCACACCAGGACCCTTTGTTACGCCTCTCCCTGGCCCCCTTACATGCCGATGCCCTAGGTCCAGGTCCTATTTGCCCAACTGGTCATTCTGCCCTGACTTCAGCTACGTTTTTAAAAAAAAATTAGTTTATCTGTGCAATAGCAAAAGTAAAACCGTTATTAATTTGCCACAGCAAAGTAAACAAGACATGAATTCTGGATTATCAAGGAAAGAATCACGAGCTGTGGATTTTCAAAACCTTTTCAAATATTCTAACAAACTGAGTGTTTTAATTGCAAGACTTTTCTGTAGCTTTACAATGAATTAACATACCCTCCAGGTGCAAAAACATTCTGAATATAAAGTTTGTTTGCTATGCCATATGCCTTATATGAAAAAGTTAATCTGGACTTGTTACTGGAGCAAACAATTCTTGCCAGTATCATTTTGTTAGAAAAACTTGCATTTTTTGCAACACCTTATCACCATTGCTGAGGCCAATTATTTACCAGTAATATTAAAGGGTCATTCCAGTAAAAATTGGAATCCACATGGATGCATTTCACTTTCAAATAGAGGCATTTTTGTAAAATGCATGTATTAGCAAAAATGCTTCTGATGAAAGTTGTTTCAAAAGTATTTTTAAATATGCACAGTGTACCTGCATTTTAAAACAGAGCACTTATTCACAGAGCCTGAGGTGCTTGTACCATCTGGTAACTATTCAATTGGGCATATTTATCAAGCTCCGAATGGAGCTTGATGCCCCGTGTTTCTGGCGAGCCTGCAGGCTCGCCAGAAACAGAAGTTATGAAGCAGCGGTTACAAATACCGCTGCTCCATCGAGTACGAACGGGTTGATTGACACCCCCCTGCTGGCGGCCTATTGGCCGCGAGTCTGCAGGAGGCGGCGTTGCACCAGCAGCTCTTGTGAACTGCTGGTGCAATGCTGAATACGGTGAGCGTATTGCTCACCGTTTTCAGCGAGGTCTGTCGGACCAGGTCCGACAGATCTTGATAAATTTGGGCCAATGTGTTAATTGCTGACATACTACAAGCCCCACTGGTGCTCTAAGCAGCAGCAGTATTTAAAATGCTAGTGCACTAAGAATAACTAGCTATGCTTCAGATGTATGTGCCGAACAAAATGTTAACACTTAAAAACTGACAACTTTTACAAGAAGCATTTTTACCAATACATATATATTGCAAATATGTTTCTATTCAAAAATGTAATTAATCTATGTGCTTTTAAATTTTGACTGGAATGTCCTTGCAAAGTCTGCAGTGTGCACTTCTAATTGTCAGAATCTAAAAACCTACAGTTTTAAGAGGTGCATTAAAGGGAACTGGGGTAAAATACATGATGAAAGAATATTGGGAATTATTTTATTACATTTGCATAATTAAACAATTTATATTACAATCTATATACATTTCATCTCCCTGATGATTTTAAAACATTTATTTTATATACAGATCTTTTGCACTGCACTGCAAAACTGCTAAAGTATAAAATTACTTTAAAGTCCAATTAAATATAGGAAATTATTTTACTCTGCATACTTAAACATTTTATATTACAATCTAAACATGTTTTATCTCCCTGATAATTTTAAAACATTTATTTTTTATACAGGTCCTTTGAACTGCACTGCTTAATTGTTAATGGCAGTGTAATGTTGCTTGTAAGCATGGAACATAATTAAGGGCCTGACCCCTGCAGGCATTCTAAGGAAAGTGTTCTGGTCTGTGTATAGGTATGATACATTGTTGCAATATAGTGGGTGGGTTTGTACTAACCTTATTTAAAGGCAGGCAGCTATTCCTCAGGTCTCTTTTTCATCTGCTGGCTGCCAAAGTTTTTTCTCCAGGATGCAGAGATCGAGGTGTTCTTCTGTGGCTCCAAAGAGATCGCAGGACCACTAGAAGAAAAAAGTGATGAGTATCCAGGAGCAGGGGGAGGCCATTCCTCCCGCTCCTCTTTTATCTCAATCTTTATTTTATTCTCCCATTCCCCCTTCCCCTCCTATAGTCCCTCTTTCCCCTGATGTTTAAATGCAGGGTCCTTTGGATTTTGGCATGCATGGGGCTCAGTCACTGACACAATTGAGTGCTTCCCCTTCCCTCACCCCCTTCGCTCCCCCAGTGCAGGCACCCACTCCCACTCTGTTACTATTGATGGCTTTGCAGGTGTCCTGCGAGGTTGAGCAGTCTTCCATGGTGTTGGGTGTCACTGGGCCTAGTTTGGTCCTAGATCAGGCCCTTGCAGTGGCATTCCCAGCAGGCCTGCTGGCAGAAGCCCTTACCGCTGTGGTTTCTTTGGTGCGGGCCCTGTTGGCAGCCTCCGATGTCACCCCTGTGCATCCCCCGGTCCTTGGGGCCTCGGGCCTGCATGGCAGTGCTCTGGTTTCTTCCAGCATGGCGGCGGACTTCACTTCTGGTCGCGGTGTACCACAATGCACCGCATCCAGCGTCACTTTTGGTCCCAGTTCCAGTGTCACTTCTGGTGTGAGGGTGGCGACGAGCAGCAGGCCCGCATGCCGCATGGGAAGGACACAGCAGAGAGAGCAAGTTAGCCCAGGTAGGATGGGGGTACCCGGACCTCGGGGCAGGGCAACTGCAAGGGCAAGGCAGGCTATAAAGGGAGCAGCAGCAACCTTGCGGTTGGGGGATAGGCAGGTTTTAGGTGGGTCCAGGAGCGCAGGTGGCAGGACTGGCATGCGCACAGCGGGTAATGGCAGTTTGCAGCTTGAGCCAAATTATTACAGTGAACCAACAATAAGCCTGCAAGGAAATCAGCGGTGGCGGCCACAATATGAGGGCATTTCAACTGATAATAGGGCTGGAGCTGTGAATGTGAATGCGAGTGGGGGGGCAGCTGGCTTGCATGGGGATATTACTGCAATGTCAGGGAGTGCTCTGGGTACTCCCATTCTTTTTTCTTCACCCATACAGATGTCAGCCGGGATTGCAGAAAGGATTCCCCCACCTCTGCAGCTTTTGGACTTTCGAGGAGCAGTGGATTCCACACTACAGCAGAGTGCAGTGATGGCAGCAGCAGGACAGTCCTCGTTAGCAGCACCCGGAGCAGGTAAGGCACATTTTACACCACATTAGTATCAGCTAAGAGACACTAGTAGTGGGTCTGACACAGAGGGTGAGTGGGAATTAGGCTTCAATAGAAAGGGCCAGCGCAGCATATACCGCATGCTGAAGAAGGTGCAGACAGCAGTGGGGATTGGTGATCCCAAACATGGGCTAGTAGGTTCAGTTAGCTTGCCCAGCAAGGCAGGGGTCACCGCAGCAGGAGCTCTTCAGGATAGCGAGGCTTCCCAGCTTTCGCAATAAGTGGGTACGGTGCCACCTGTACAGCCCTGTAAGGCCGCAGTACAAGAAGACATGTACCAGTGTTTCATGAACTCCCTCCATACCCACTTGAAGGTGAAGGTAGCAAATAAGATTAGGGAGCACAGGTCTGTAAATATATTTGAGCTGTCAGTGGAGGCATATAGAGAGAGGGAGAATAGTGAGGTGGCATGGGGCCAAAGAATCTGAAGCGGCACGAGACATATGAAGAGTGGCAGCGCTGCTTCAGGGTCTTTTCTTGTTGCCTCATAGAGCATAGGGCAGATCAAGCAATTTAGGTGATCAAGTATATGGAACCCATAGATTTCATTTATCGGAATTACCCAGAGGGGATGTGGTGCACGTACGATAGTGAATTCCATCGTAAGATGGGGGTCTACCCAGAATTTTCATTTGGAGCAAAGGACTTGGACATTTGGTCTAAACTGGGAATTGACGCTCAGGCGCAACCCCTCACTATTTTTCGTCCTGGAAGCGGAAAACCCCTGCAGGGAGCCAAGCATCGTGGAAGGGAGTGCTGTAAAATTTAATGATCACCAGTGTGATAAGGGCACCAACTGCTCCTTTTGGCATGTCTGTCTCTACTGTGGGGGGCTTGGGTGGGGGCAAGAGCACCAACGCCCCTGAAGCTGCCGGCCCTTAGGCCGTGGCTAGTTTCCAACCCATATAGGGAAGCCACAGATTTGCTTTGGGTGGGAATTGAGGATGGATTTCGAATCCCGGCACAGGGACACGTGAGAGGTTTCACGACCCACTGGAATCTGAGGTCCGCCTATCAATTCCAGGTGATTAAGGAGAAGCTGAACAAGGAAATTGCCCTGGGGCACATAGAAGGCCCATTTTATGAATGTCTAGTCCCAGAGTTGGTTATATCACCATTAGGGATGGTGCCAAAAAAGGAGCCAGGCAAGTTCCGCCTCATTCTGCACTTGTCCTAGTGGCGCATGTTTGCTTCGTGGACACCGGGTTATTGCTGTTGATAGTCCGGTCAAAGGTGAATCAGAACACCAGGGGCTCGTTGGTAACCCTTCCAGAGCAGGAAATCTCAGCAATATGCCCGTTAGTGCTGGCCAGGGATTATGCAGCAGTACATTCGGGTAGGTCGGCTCAGTTTTTAGTGCACGTGAACGGTTCCTCGTTATCTAAGCATCAATTCTCTAAGGTATTGGCTCTCACGGCTCAAGCAGCAGGTTTAGACTCCAGCAAAATAGTGTCTCACTCGTTCAGGATTGGAGTTGCAACTAGCGCAGCAGTGTTGGGGTGGTCTGCAAACTCAATCAAGAAGCTAGGGAGATGGCGCTCACAGCGTTAAAATAATTACGTTCACCCTCTTACCTCGAAATAAGGTTTCCAGAGATCCCAGATGTCCTTGCGTTGGTTAGGTCAGAGAGGGCTTCAATGGTGCGAGCTGCCGGTGCTATTGCTGGAGGCGCATTGAAGATGGGGCAAGCCCCATGTCATCTTGTTGCACTTAGGGGGCAACGATTTAGGGGCCTTGCCAGCTTTAGACCTCATTAATGTAAAAAGCTAACGTGAGATGGTTAGCTACATTCTTCCCCGGGGTTAAGGTGGGCTGGTCAAACATAATTGCCCTTCTACACTGGTGAAATTTCCCCTCAGCCCGGCCCACTTTCAGGGTCCATAAGAAGATCAACATAGAGCTGGGAAAAGCTGCATTGGTCGCGGGTGGGTTTGTTGTCCACCATGACAATCTGTCAGCTGACAAGAGTCATTTGTACCGCCTGAAAAGGGGTACAAGGGTTTCTTCCTTGCCAATTTTAAATCGGCTTTGTAAAGGTTATTGTGAGGGTGGGTTTAAGAATCCCTACTTGCCATATGCAAGGTCAATCTTGTGGTGGGAGGTATAGGCCCCTTAATTTTTGGGTGCAAGGTCCACATGGGGCTGATGGCTGAGCTAATGGGACGGGCAATGTCCCCAGGTCATGACCTGGGGGTGCTCCTCCCCACAGCCTACTATCCTTAAGGCCCCTAGGGTGCCTGTAGCTCTTGCAGGTTGTCTTCTCACAGGGAGTCAACAGCGCATACCTTGGGGCCCCTTCCTCTGGTCAGTATGGAGTTCCAGGTTCTCATTTAGCCGCCACCGTTTTGAGATGGACTTTGTGAAGTCGTAAGTTATAGATATATTTATTAATGTATTGTATTTAATAAACGCGACCATGTTGGTCTTTTTCCCAGCTCTTTGTCTGTCTGATGTAATGCTGCTTGTAAGCATGGAACATAATTAAGGGCCTGACCCCTGCAGGCATTCTAAGGAAAGTGCTCTGGTTTGTGTATAGGTATGATACATTGTTGCAATATAGTGGGTGGGTTTGTACTAACCTTATTTAAAGGCAGGCAGCCATTCCTCAGGCCTCTTTGTCATCTGCTGGCTGCCAAAGTTGTTTCCCCTCCCTCCCATCCCAGTTCTAATTGTTGTTTGCATTTCAGGTGCTGTTGAGCAGCGGCTTAAAGTTCAAATGACTACTTTGGGTTGCCGGTATCAGTTAAGGCGGGATGTGATTAGTTGATCTAGTTCGACAGTAAGTCTTTACCGTAATGATTTTGCTTCCCCGGCTGTTAGTGTGCTGTATGGCTCGTTCAGCTGATGTCCTTAAGGTTTGAAGCATGAATGATTTTATCTCCTAGTGGCAGGAGGTATGGACCCCTTAATTTTTGGGTGCAGGGTCTGCATGGGGCTGATGGCTGAGCTAATGGGAGGGGCGATCTCCCCAGGTCATGAACTGGGGGTGCTCCTCCCCATGGCCTGCTAGCCTGAAGGCCCCTAGGGTGCCTGTAGCTCTTGCAGGTTGTCTTCTTGTAGGGAGTCAACAGCGCATACCTTGGGGCCCCTTCCTCTGGTCAGTATGGAGTTTCAGGTTCTCATTTAGCTGCCACCATTTTGAGATGGACTTCGTGAAGTCATCAGTTATAGATATATTTATTAATATATTGCATTTAATAAACGTGACCATGTTGGTCTTTTTTCCCAGCTCTGTGTCTGTCTGATTATTATGGGTGAGGAGTGGGTGGTAACTTCTGGGGAATGCTATCTAGGGGTTTTAGCCTTTAAGTATAAAATTGCTTTAAATTCCATTTAAATTATTTTGTATTTGAAGTACTTTAGTTTATATTCAAATAAAAGTTAAATGTGAAGTGTAGTTTGAACTGCTATTAACCTTTAAACACAACAGTGAAATGAAAATATAATATTCAATGGCAGATTGCCAGACCCTTTAGTTTTTATAAATATATGAAACAAACTGATCTAGCTTTCTCTCAGTGAACAAAAACACTAATCATATGGTAGGTAAATATTGCTGTCACACAATCATCATTTATTTTCTCAACTTTGGCAAAGATACTTGAGGATGAATAGATTTATTCTAGTTTTAAAAGTTACAAATATTTTCAGTAGTTATAATAATATTTAAATCAGATATAATTGCAAATAATTTAAATATTCAGATTTCAAAATGGCAGGCTATGGGACACATTGCATTCAGTCTAAAACCTCAGATGGGCATATATTTGGCAAGATGTTTCTTGAATGAATTAATATAATCGGTGTTCATTAATATTGGTATTATTATCATTATTATTATTGTTACCAGCGTCTATTTTTTCATTGCAGCTCAATATTGACTAATTCCCCCAATAAAACATCACTGACTTCCATTTTGTCTTGATTTTCACAGCAGTATATTGTTTAAGAAATGTATTTTTTTTTTATTATTTCATTAAAATATAGCAAACAAAAGAGATTTCTTCTTGTGTTTCTGTCTGTTCTATATATACACGCTAGAGCTAAACACCTCTACAATAGCTGTTATATTCAGCCATTCTCTTATTTTATAAAGGATACTATGCTTGATTTGTAGACACATCAAACCTTTTGACAAAGATGAATAAGAACAACTTACTGGTGTAAATGTGTTGCCTTCAAATGTTCTTCTAACAGTGAATAATGTCTACTTAATTGAAAATGATAATTCAGTACTGATTACAGAGTAACTGACAAAGACCACCTTTTAATTAAAGTCTTACATCTGCTGACAGATTTGAATTGAATTAACACTGTACTGAACATGTGTCTTTTTTAAAACATGGTAGTAATTTACAATGATTATCTAGCATTTAGAGCTCTGTCAAAGTATGAGGGGAACTGAAAAGTGTATGGTTTTAGAAGAATAATTTAAAACATTATGATTAATGTCATAGCTTTCTTAAGACATAACATGAATATGATACAATTAATATTGTTCCACTTTTGTATGTTAAAAGAAATATTTTTTTTAACTCCCAAAATGATAAGCACATTTATATAAATTGTTCCTGGCGATGCAACTTTGTAATGGGGATCAACTTAGTTTTAGGGTGACTAAAACTCCACACCTCTCCACAAGACCCACCACTGGTTATGGATGGAGCATTCCTAAGAATTGTACTGCTACAAAAGTGTATTTTCCAGATGTTGTGGTCAAACTGTGCCATGACTTCCTAGATATGTACAAGTGACATTTTGTTTGTAGACTAAAAATTAAACAACAGAGGTTTCTCAACCTGAAAATAGTTATGCTCCATGGCTGCTATTACGCTTGAGATACATGCTTTAGGATATTTCTCCTTAAAGGGACACAAGTCATAAGTAGACATTCGTGAATTAGACAGAGCATACAATTTTAAACAACTTTCCAATTTTTTCTATTATTTAATTTGCTTCATTTTCTTATTATCCATTGTTGAAAGGTTTATCTAGGAAAGCTCAGGAGCAGCAAATAGTATAGGTCTCTAGCTGCTGATTGGTGGCTGCATATATATATATATATATATATTGATTGTCATTGGCTCACCCATGTGCTGCATTGCTGCTCTTTCAACAAATGATACCAAAAGAATGAAGCACATTTGATAATAGAAATAAACTGGTAAGTTGTTTACAATTATATGTTCTACCTAAATCATGAAAGAAAAATGTGGGGTTTCATGTCCCTTTAAGTAATTAAGCTATGAGACCACACTTAGTCCCACCTGCTTGACTTAATATGGTTTTATTCAATCAGAATTTCCTAAGGCCTATTGCCAAACAATATATTTGCCAAAGGAATTTCTGAGTGGTGATCTAATTTTGCCTATGTACTGTGTGAAATATCTGTCTATAACCAAAAGCTTTTTTAAGACCTTTTTAGACTGGGTGTTTTAATAATGGTTTATACTTCAATTAAATCTGGTTGAACTGCATGGGTTCTGACATGTTCTATATTGCTTATTTTGCATGGATTTAACCTGTTTTCTTGCTCAATTGTATTGTTCCTCAGAGTACATATTCATCAAGGAATGACGTCAAAAAATTATTATCATTTATAATGTCCTCACCTGGACTAACTCCATATTTCTCTACTGAAATACTTCACATGAATCTTAAATACCTTAATTTGACAAATAGGGACCCATTTTCTAAATTTTCCTGACAATAACCATTGTCATGGGAAAGGTGAGTAGCACTCTAAGTTATATGCATCATATAAATTAATATTGCATTTATATATAAAACTACTATGATACAAAATATTTTGAGCATTGTAAAATACAGATCTATTTATTCAATGGGCCTAAACAGGCTTATGACTAGACCTCCCTGTTCTTTTAAATGACTCCATATTACAGAATTCACCTAAAAATAAATGTACCCAATAATCCTTGGTACTGTTAGTTTGGGTAAACTTTGACGAGCAAATTACAATCTTAACATGCAGCTTTTCCCAATAAAAAAAACTGTTGAACATTCAATCTCTGATGTGTAAATAGGATTTATTGCTAACAGACATGCCACAGAGTGCTTCTCTGTTTTTATTTATGCAAATTATAACCCTGAGGGAAGTCTCCCTAAGGATGATGTGGGAAGCCAGACATGGACCCGTTGCTCAGTGTGTCTAGAGGGATATGACTGCACCTCACTGACATGGCCCACAATAGGCCAAAATGTACATCTGGGGTTTTGCTGTATTGCTCGTTCAGAGAGAGATTGCCTGGTATTTCAGGGGTTGGACTGCACTGTCAAGTCAGGATCAGACTGATATGCTAAAGGAAAGATTTTCTCTGTGAAAAGCACATGTTGAGTAAAAAGAGGCTGCTTCATGGATGGCAACAAGCTATTATGCTGTCGTTTTTTTTCAGGTTGAGCACTTGTCTGTTTTTTATTATGCAAATTATGACCCTGAGGGAAGTCTCCCTAAGGGTGATGTGGGAATCCGGACGTTGACCTGTTGCTCAGTGTGCCTAGAGGGATATGGCTGCACTTCACTGACAATGCCCACAAGAGGCCAAAATGTAAGTCTGGGGTTTTGCCTTTTCTCTCGTTCAGAGAGGTATTGCCTGGTATTTCGGGGCTGGACTGCACTGTCAAGTCAGGATCAGACTGATATGCTACAGGAAAGTTTTTTTCTGTGAAAGGCCCATGTTGAGTAAAAAGAGGCTGCTTCTTGGGTGGTAACTAGCCATAGATCAAGCTATTATGCTTTTGTTCCTTCCCAGGTTGAGCGCTTCTCTGTTTTTATTTAATTATGTATATATATATATATATATATATACATATATATATATAAATCCAGAACAAATCAGGCACTCTCTGGTGTTAAGTTCCTCAGTTTCTTTAATGTGACGTTTTGGGGTCTTTAACTACTTCCTCAGACCATAAAAAACATGAAACGATCATCTGGGCTTGCTGTTTTCCTTGTTCAGAGAGGAATTGCCTGGTATTTTGGCGCTGGACTGACTGTAATATACGCCAGAATCAGACTGATATACTACAGGAAAATTCTACTCTGTGAAAAGCATTACTGGGCTAAAAAGAAGCTGCACCCAGGGGGTAAATTGCCAGAGAACAGGCTAACAATGGTATTGAGCGGACTTCCGGTGGGCGGGCGCTAGAGGAGGATGCAGATTGCAGAGCTCCGAGCGAGTACCTGAATCACCAAACTAAAAAAACGGTAATATTCAGCCCAAAGAGTCATTTTCCTTGACAGAGGGGCATCCTAATCTGTCCAAACACTGTATGACAAGGAGCGATAATAACTGCTCCCCTGGTGATAAGTCAAAATACCAAAGAGGACGGAGAGCCGAGACACGTGAAGCAGATTCACAGCCGCGGTAACGAGCGGCGCTCGGATTGTGATACAAAGCTGCTAGCAGTGGACCACAGCCTGTTACCAACTACCTATGTCCGTACGAAGCAGCAGCAGAAGCCTAAGTGTACTCAGGTCAGTAGCGGTACACACTGAGGCCACCATTTTTTTCTGCTTAAGTGCACAGTTATAACTGTATTGAATAGCGCCCATCACACACACCCCTGAAAAGACACTTGCATTACGGAACATTGTTTTACATCGGGGGGCTGAACACTCTCCCCTCAGGGAAGCCTATTGCCCTGAGCAAGTACTATTTAGGGTGTTAACGGCACAGAAAGGAAAATTGTAGGCACGCCACATGGTTCACACTTGAACAATTATAAACACAGGGGCGCCACAGGGATCTAGCAGTGCGTTACCGGGTTGAGTGCACAGTGCAGCTAGGAAGTGAAGTAACACTACTGAGGGCATGAGAAGACCCATTGCCAGATAATATACGAGTGTGACATTCTCCTTCCGATCAGAGACACTCAGATCTGCTTTTAATTGAAAGTTAAATAAGGAAGTGGGACAATATTGCAAGTTAAATAAGCACTGACCCAATGATTGATTGTCTTGCTAGTCTTCCAAACTGATTTTATTTATGACATGATGGAGTAGGATTCCCCCCCTGTGACCCCCCTGCCCGCATACCCCCCCCCCCCCCCCAGAACATCATCTCAGTTAAATTTATCTGCGTCACATATTGGTGAGAGAGAGAAACTTTCTGCTGGGATTATTGGAGATAGCAGTACACCGTTTTAGTGCCTTTATGCAAAGATCTTACACCCCATATAATAAACAAATTGGCAAGATGTCCAAACAACAACGCCAGCAGGACAGGAGGCAGAAAAACCAAGCAGAGGTACATTCGCCATCACATACAGAAACTGTGTTGCCAGACCCTGTTTCACAAGATATTCACCCAATAGTTTCTCAATTGTCTGCGCTGTTTTTGCCAAAAGATCGAGCAGATACAAACAGGCCTAGATGCCATGTCCTCAGATTTTAAGGCCTTTTCAACAAGATTGACAACTGTAGAGCAGAAGGTAGCGGATACAGAAGCACAACAAAGGGAATCTACGCTAAGCATCACAAGGTTACAAAGGCAGAACAAATTGCTGCATGAAAAATTGGATGACTTAGAAAATAGGTCCCGTCGTAATAACATCAGAATCTGTACCAAATGCCTCACTGGTGGACTTTGCCGAAAATATATTGCCAAAAGTACTTGGCATTTCAAGTAACAACATTCCTTGCATTGTTGAAAGGGCACATCGGGTTGGCGCTATAATGCAGAATAATGAGAAGAGATCGTCACCAAGAAAATTAATGATAAAATATCTTAATTTCAAAGACAAAACTTTGATTCTTAAAGCATATAGGCAAACGCCAGATCTGAAATACGAGAGCTCCAAACTCTACTTATTCCAAGATTATTCGGTGGAGGTAGCCAAGAAAAGAAGAGAGTTCTCACCTTACTGTAGAGACTTATTGGAGAAAGGGGAACCAGTGTCCTTGCTTTACCCAGCCCGTCTCAAACTACAAACCACCCAAGGCCCATGGCTCTTTGAAACTACTACACAGCTACAAGCTTTCATGAAATCCAGGAACCCTTGTAGAGTGGAACAGAGGGATGCTGAGCACATTGAGGAAGCAGAGGCGTAAGGACATATGATCTGGCATGGATATCTTTAACCTCATCTGAAGTCTTTTCACCTACCAGAGTACATTATAAGATGGGACATTTGGCTCCTGTCGATGTCTCATGGAATATTAACAATTAAATCATATCTGCTGAGCTTTATCACCCGGTAGACTATGTGCTGGACTGCATCTTAATTATTGCATAATTTTACTGTTGTGTTTTTATGTGTTATCTGTTTTCTCTTTTAAATTCACAGCTTTGAGAAGACCTTTTTGAAACTGAGGACAAATGCTCAAAGAAGTGTCCCACACGCTTGTGGAACACTAAGATATATCCTTTTGCACTTGGGGGTTGGGGGGTGGAACTTGTTCAATGTTTGATAGATTGTTTTGCTAGATTACTCCATTGTTAGCACTGCTATGTCTGTTTGGAGCACTTAGAACAGGTTTTATCACTGTGAACTACTAACTTATTGTTTTGCTGCATAGCGATTTTCCTCTGATTGAGCACATCTAACAATTCTCTTACATTCTTGAACTGAGAGGAGACCCCGTGGTGTCAGAACCGTAAGTAACAACATTGCAAGCATCAAGGAGGCAGTTAATCAGTTGCCCTAGAGGGTCATATACACCAAAATATAAGGAAAATAGAGGTAGGAACACATAGCCTCTACATTGAAGATGGGGACACATATAATGTCATGGAATCTGGGAGGGATTACATCGCCCATTAAGAGAAAGGCCATACTAAAATATTTAAAATCTAGAAAAGCGGACATCGCAATCTTTGAGGTGACTCATCTGAAGCCAAGCGAACACTTAAAATTAAAGCAGGGATGGGTGGGGGAAGTCATCTATACTAACTATGAAAGTAGCAGAGCAAAGGGAGTAGCTATCTTATTCCGTAAGAACCTAAATTACACAATCACCCAAAGAGTCATAGATCCACAGGGGAGGTATGTTCTGCTCAAACTTTTGCTAAATGGATCACCACTGCTGATTGGGGGCGTGTATGGACCCCATATGCAAAAAAAGAACTTTGGAGCAACCTTGTAACTCGCCTCGTGCAGATTGCTGACGTTCCAATAATCTTGGGGGGGAGATTATAATCTGGCACCACACACACCTGCAGATAGATACCTTAACCCGAATCGCATGCCTCTAACCCCCGCCAGGATTAACCATTCAAAGACAGACACAATAATACTCCGTAAATTTTGTAACGCACTTCTCCTCTCTGATGTCTGGAGGGATAGGAACCCGGAGGCCAGGAACTACACATGTGTCACCCCTGCAAAAGACACATTCTCACGCATAGATTACTTCCTGGTCTCTGGGTCCTTGAATCCTGGGATTGGAGACGTGGGAATAGATAGCCTGACAATTTCGGATCATGCCCCAATCACACTGAAAATCAATGAGAGACACCAAAGGGAGAGAGGCGCTGGTTAGTCGTTTCCCAGATACCTTTTGCATGATGACAATTTTAGGAATTTCCTAATAGGAGAGTAGTTAGCTTTCACTTCAACAAACCAGCAGCATAGGAAAGACTCTATTCTATTTTGGAAGACTGCTAAGACAGTCCTGAGAGGGGTTACAATCTCATATGTCATCAAATTTAGGAAGCAAAAACAAGCTAGGGAGAATCTGCTGCTCAGACAACTGTTAAATGCGAGAAATAGATATCTTTGTAACCCCACACATAGCAGCAGAATAAAATATAGAGACGCCAAGACGCTTAGAGACACTTGCATAACTCAAAGCGCCACTAGAGACTTGACAAAGATGCGCACTAAGTTTTACCGCCACAGCAACAAGACTGGATGCATGCTAGCTAGATTAACAAAACAGACAAGGGGTTATAACACTATCTCAGCTATCAAAAGCGAAGGGGTTGTACATACAGATACAGCAAACATACAAGCAGTATTCAGCTGGTATTATTCACATTTATATGCCACGCGACAGATAGATCCTAAAAACTGAGATAGATTTTGGGAAAATCTTTCCCTACCGTCCTTGACAGATTCACAACAACAGGGGTTGAATGCTGGCATCTCGGTTAGGGAAGTAATGTAAGCTATTGGAGGGCTCCCGCTAGAGAAGGCATCGGGCCCAGATGGACTTCCGGCAGAGTTCTATAAAATTCTCCAGCAAGAAATAGCAGATCCGCTATCCTCAATGTACAATGATATATTGTGCAGAAGGGTAGATATATCTAAGAGGTTCACAGAAGCGAACATAACTCTCATCCACAAGCCAGATAGAGACCCCTTGGCCCCCGAGTCATATCCCATCCGATTTAGCTCATGAATTCAGACTATAAATTACTCACTAAGATCTTAGCCGATATACTGGCAGGAGTGCTACCAGAGCTAGTCCACCCCAATCAAACTGGGTTTGTAAAGGGCAGGTCATCGGTAGTAAATGTACGCACATTGCAATTTGTGTTGACACACTAATGGGAAAAGGCTGGGAAGTCACGAGTAGCACAGTCAGAGGAGGCTTGTGTCCTCCTTGTGGACGTGGAAAAAGCCTTTGATAAAGTGCTTTGGAGTCACCTATTCTGCACTTTAGAGCGATTTGGGATAGTTGGGAACTTTGCGCGAGCCTTGAATATCTTATACTCTGACCCCCAGGCAGTTATACTGGTTAATAGTATTCCATCAAAACCATTCCCCCTAAGCAGAGGTACAAGACAGGGGTGTCCGCTGTCACCCCTTCTGTTTGACCTAGCCCTGGAACCCTTGGCGAGCAAGATTCGCCAAAAAGCTGAAGGCCTTAGGATTGGAGAAGCTACACTGCATCTGTCTCTTTTTGCAGACGACATGGTGCTGTATGTGCAGAATCCCAGAGTCAATATCCCCTTACTGTTGAATATTATTAAGGAGTTTGGACAAATATCGGGTTATAGGTTAAACACCGATAAGACGGAGCTGATATGGCTCTCTCATGCCAATGATATCCCTGACCTTCCTTAAGATTTTAAACCGGTAGAGACTAGCTTCAAATACTTGGGAGTGTGACTCTCCAAGAACCCAATGGATTGGTATAGTACGAACTACACGCCTCTCAAGCGTAGTGCAACAGAGCTTGTTGCCCATTGGGCCAAATTGCTGCTGTCTATCTCTGGTAGAATAGGTCTTATCAAAATGGTACTATTCCCCAAGCTATTATATATGATGCAGATGTTGTTACATAAGGCTGATGTGAAATTCTGGAGATCCTTTTTTCTTTCTTTCGCATGGGCAGGGAAAAAACATAGAATTCACGTGACCAGAATGATGAGCACAGCAGACTTGGGAGGCTTAGCAGTCCCAAACGTGGAATTATATTCTTGTGCGGCGCAGGCGAAATATGTAATTGACTGGATAACAGGGCAATGTCATTTCGTAATACCTGAACTAGAGCAGCAGGTTGCTCAACCTTGGTCACTAGCCATACTACCCCACTTGACTGTTGACAAAGCGGACAAAATACTGACTGGCTACTCGCTCTTACAGCAACCCCTTAGAGCATGGGAAAAGCTCTGTAAAAGACTGCAATGTCATCAGGAACTCATTAAGTACATTCCACTGCAGGGAAATCCTGACTTTCTGCCAGGCATGACTACACGGACATTCAGAGAGTGGCAATCTCTGGGACTGGACAGAGTATCTAAAGTACTTGACAGAGATGGAAAAATGATTTGCACTTTAGCTCATCTACAGAAGGTTTATGCTCTCCCCCGCACACATCATTTCGCTTACCTGCAGGCAAAGCATCATGTTTCTGAGCTAGTTAGGCTATTGGAGATCTCTGAGGAAACCAGGGGGATAGCGCAAATTTGTCATTTGTATACACAGGGGGTAACATCTCTTTCTCCGATCTACAAAATATTGCAGGCACCAGACAATAAGCACACAACAACATATAATAGCGCAAAATGGTCCGAGATACTAGGGACACCGATAACTGGTGAACAGGTCCAGGGGAGCATTCAAAATGTGAGAAAAGCTACATTATCAATGGATCTCAGGGAGTCACATACTAGAATACTTGAATTAGCATACATCACTCCAAAACTCTATAGGAAATGGGAGACCAAACCCTCAGGGAACTGTCCCAGATGCATGCAGACTCAGGCAGGGTTAATACACATGATTTGGACTTGCCCCAAGCTAAACAGATTCTAGGGTATTACGCACCACTGGCTGAAGACCCTGTACATCCCGATAGACACATTCACATCTCAAATGATTACACTCTTAGACAGCCAAAGCCGCGATAGGAATACAACAACATTTGTACATAATGTCATTCTGTTAGCGAGGAAGCTTATTTTCAGAAAGTGGATAGATATTGAGGCACCAGCATTGTCACAGTTAAAAAAAGAAATCCTGACACAATTATTGTATGAACAAGTAGACACTCTAGGAGATATCTCCAAACGCACAGCCCGCTTTATAAAAAAGTGGGGAGTATATACAGACCCTAGAAATGCCACAGCAAGTAAAGATACTATATCCTATATGCAACTCAGAATACATACTAGAGGCACAGGTTAGAGGTGAGTGGAGACTGGATCTTGAGTAAGTTAACGATTTTATGGAAATTTGTAGGAGAGGATGCTAGAAGGAGAATCTGACACCCCGGGGGAGGAATTGGCTGGCTGGCCAAAAACGAAATGTTTGAAAATGTGGAGGGACATGTACGAGAGTATCTGCTTAATAGACACTATGTGTTCTTTTTTTTTCTCTTTTTTCTTTAATTACTTTGTTAACTTGACCTACATAACAATGCACATGTAAATGTATAACACGGAACCCCTTTTTGTGTTGGGGATGGTATTTGTGACATGTCCTTTTCACGGAATAAATAAAGAATTAAAAAAAAAAAAAAACAATGGTATTGAGCCGGTTGTTCATTCCTGTGAGTGTGCTTCTCTCTGTATGTATGAAGTCTCCTTAAGGAAAAAAGGGGCAACCAGAAGTGGACTCCTTGCTCAGTCTGCTTAGAGGAATGTGGCTACACCTCACTAACGAGGCCCAATGAAGGCCGAAATGATCGTCTGGGGTTGCTGTGTTCCTTGTTCAGAGAGGAATTGCCTGGTATTTTGGTGCTAGACTGACCGTAATAGGCAGGATCAGACTGATATACTATAGGAAAGTTCTACTCTGTGAAAAGCATTACTGGGCTAAAAAGAACTGCACCAGGTGGTAATTTGCCAGAGAACAGGCTAACAATAGTATTGAACCGGTTGTTCGTTCCTGTGAGTGTGCTTCTCTCTGTATATATATATATATATATATATATAATGTGTGTGTATATATGTATATTCATGTATTTATACAGTATATGTGTTTGTTTGTGTATAAATGTATGTATATGCATATATACTTATATAATCACATATAAATACACATATATACACATATACATACACCCATACACATATTTGAATTGCTAGATCTTTACTGGCACAAACTTGACACATGCAAATTTAGTTTGCGCTCCAGCAAATGCCTTTACTTTCAAAATGAAAAGCAATTGTGTATAAAAAATATATACACCACGAAGCGCTGTTATATCTATATAAAAAAAATATATAATATAAAATATAAATACAGAGTTATGATACAATGAGACTAGTTATAATGAACGAGGTGAACTATAACAGCTTAATACACCAATATGTATATAGTCCAATAACATAAAGTCAATTAAAAAAGACACAAAAGTACAATACTCTCTTAAATACAGCAAGTATATAAGTTGATATATCATATAATATGTGTGCTATATAGTCCAGCAGCTCCTCTTAGAATAGGGCAACTCCAGGGATCCCAATGAAAACAAAAGCTGAAAAAATAAATGGAGAGAAGCGCAGACTCAAGTGTAAATTATAACCTTTAATTACACTGCACAAATAAAATGGCACACTCACAAGATTTCCATGTAAAACGGGCACAGAGAGAAGTTATCCAACCGACAAACAATCCCCCACATAGGTGTATTCCGGTCCGTCCAAGCATCAGCTGTATTAGCCAGGAGATGAATCGCTACGATACCGTCTGGTCAGTCTGATCCTGTCTGAGGCTGTGTGAATCTCAATGCCGGACGCTCCAAACACACTGTGCTGCAAGTAATAGGAAGTGAGGAAACCCTCGGCCATCTGCCAATCTGCGTGCACTTCAGAACTACGGCAGCTTTAGAGGGACCTAAAAGGATAGCAAACTTCTACGCATTTTGTCCCGATCGACGGGACTTTCTAAAGAATAGAGGATTGGTTGTGCCCAGGTCCTTATAAAGGAATTTAAAATGTTCACACCCCTTGTCATGGAGTATTTCATTGGTTAGACACTAAAACATTATAATGGTCTGGGCGCAACTATCCATAACATTTACAACTGTAATATACCTAATCTACTTTGTATCTGATATTATAAAGAGATATACATCACATCACAAATTAATATTAGCACATCGATTGTGCATAAAAACTGCATTGAAAGTGAACACCATAATAATAACTAAAAACATACAAAATATGCATAATTAAAAATACAATTACATATGCTATAAAAATGAATGTACCTACACATGAGGGGGTCGATCCGATAAAAATTCAGGATTCCAGGATTCTAGGGGAGGTTCTGACTGCTCTAGATAACCAGACACAACGATACATTCATTTCCCCCGTACCCCCCAGGAATGGAACCGTCTTAAACAAGGCTTCTATCGACTGGGGGGTATTCCCAATGTCATGGGGGCAATTGATTGCACACATGTGCGTATCGTGGCCCTACATGAGGAGACAATCCTCTATATTAACAGGAAAGGGTTTCACTCATTGAATTGCCAGATGGTCTGCGATACCAATCTGAAATTCTTACATGTGTATGCAGGCTTCCCGGGGAGTGCACATGATTCCTACATCCTGCGCCAGACCTCCTTATTCAATATGTTTGAAAATGGAACACTCTCGGGAGGATGGCTGCTTGGTGAGTACCTTCATTCTGTCTGTATATTTCTACTAAAGGGACACTAAACACAAATTTTAATCTCATGTTTCAGATAGAGAATACAATGTTAAACAGCATTACAATTCACTTCTATTATCTCATTGTATTTATTCTTTAGATATCTTATTTTTTAAAAATAGCAATTCACATATATGAGCCAATCATATGAGGCTTCTATGTGCAGCCACCAATCAGCAGCTATTGAGCATATCTAATATGCTTGTCATCAAAAGTTATCTATAGAATGGAGAAAATGATCTAATCTAAGTAAATTATAAAGCTGATAACAATTGCAGGTTCTTAAATGGACAGTCTAGTATAAATTGCACTTTCATTATTCAGATAGGACTTTTAATTTTAATAAACTCTCCAAATTACTTCCATTAACAAAATGTGCACAGTATTTGTATCTTTTATATTTTTGAGTCACCAGCTCCTACTGACCATGTGCAAGAATAAGTGTGTATGCATTTGTGAATGGCTGATGGATGTCACATGGTACAGGGGGAGTTTCAAAATACATAACACTTTAAATTGTCATAAAAAATAACTTTGATATTAGACTAAGTGCTATTGCATTGTCTTGTTATCTTGCATTTTTTGATAATGAAAATCTACTGTGTTGACAGGTCCTTTAAAATAGATTTTTGTTCTAGACTAATACTGGCATAAAAGTAGATTGCTTATAATGCACAAATTTAATGTTTTTATTAAATCTATCTTTTATATGAAATTCATGTTGTGTCCCTTTAAAGCACATGATGTACCTGTAGTAATCCAAACACATATGTTACATGACAGGTGATGCAGGGTACGGCTGCAGACCATGGCTATTAACCCCCTTGGTGCACCCCATTACAGAGCCACAACTCAGGTACCAGGAGGCACACATAAGAACAAGGAATGTCATTGAAAGGAGCTTTGGCCTATTAAAAACCAGGTTCAGGTGTCTGGATGTTACAGGCGGAGCACTACAGTATAACCCCAACAAAGTGTGTTCCATTGTCAATGCTTGCTGTATTCTACACAACATTGCTGTGGACACACGTTTGTTGGGGGACATTGACCCAGAGCAGCAGCAGCAGCTGGTTCCTGTACCTGAGGATGTGGACAGGGGGACACTGAGGGGGAATGAAGTGAGGGATTATGTCATCCGGGAATACTTCACCTGTAAGTTACTTATTCATAAGTACAGTAAACCGTAACATTCACATGTATTATGATGTTTGACAGTACCTCACCAACCATTGCATGTGTATATATCATGTCTTGCAGAATTTCAAAATTTGGATTTCCACTGCATGTAAGTGAAACTACTACATCCCAACCCCCTTCCCTTAAAGGGACACTATACCCAAACATATTCTTTCATGATTAAGGATAGAGAATATAATTTTAAAAAACCTTAAAATTTACTTCGATTACCTATTTTCAGTTATTCTTTAGATATACTTTAATGAAGACATAGCAATGCACACAGTGAAACAATCACAGGAGGCATCTATATACAGCTACTAATCAGCAGCTACCAAGCATATCTAGATATGCTTTTCTGCAAAGAATATCAATAGAATGAAGCAACATAAATAATAGAAGCAAATTATTAAGTTGTTTATAATTGTCTGCTCTTTACAAATCATGAAGGAAAACATTTTGCTTTCATGTCCCTTTAACAACCCTAATTACTGTATATTTCTCATTTTTTTCATTCATGTTTAGTTCACTATCATTAAGAATGAGAATAATGGATATTTATACCTTATGTTCACACCTTCTTTAAATACATTATTAGTTATATATACCAACGTGTCAATTTATATTGGATGTGAGAAACCTTGATTTACATCTTAGAAGTGAATATTACTATATGTACCGTTCATACACAACTATGTGATGTGGTTTATCGAACAGGAATATGTCAGAAACATGATAATAATACCTTTCTTGCCCATTTCAACACAGGTATTATTATATGTTTTAACAATATTACTGTACTAAAACACACCTCACATGGATGTGGATGACAATTATATGGTAAATAACAGAGGACAAGATTTAGGATGAAATAGAACAAGATTTATTTTCTTTTAGGCCTCTTAGATGAGGGGGCTGAGGGGCCTGGAGTGGGTCTCCTGCCTCTCCTGGGTTGTGTGGATCCAGTAGGAGTGCTGGTCACAGATGAGATGCTTGAGGCGATGTCCTGCTGGTGGGTGAAATGCTCCACCAACACACCCAACAGTTGGTTCTGTTCCCTCCATCTGTGGTCACTCTGGATTTGCATGTCCGAAATGACTCTCAGCATTTGTGATTGGTTTTGTACCATAGCAGTTACAGATGCTGCCATGTCCCTTTGCAGCTCAATGGAACGCTGTTGTAATCGCTGTTGGCTCCTATGGAACCTGCGTTGGTCCCTCTGCATTCTCTCGCAGGTTGACGTTAGACTCTCACAGGTCAATGTTTGCCTCCTCTGTAGGGAAATGTATTCATCACCCATGGCGGAAGTCAGTGGATCCATGGGCTCTTCCCCAGCAGGGACTATAGGCACTGGTTCCATTTCTTGATCCTCAGCTGGGGGTGCAGGCCCCAGAATCTCAGCTGGGGGTGCAGGGCGATGAATTTCAGCTGGGGGTGCAGGCCCCGGAATCTCAGCTGTGGCTGGAATTTCAGGTTGGTGGAGCTCTTCCAACTGCTGCCGATGGTGCAGATGTCCGGATGGACTGATAGTCCCATTGGCTGCTGGTGTGCATCCACTCAGCCTGCTGGTAGAATCCCTGAGTGGCACGATATTCTTGTGGGGGGGTAAAGACATCTACCCTTCGGGGCTGGCGTGGCTCCCCCTCCAAGCCAAAGGAATATTCCTCCGGCCAGGGCTCCTGCCAGGTATCCTCCTGTAATGCAGGCGGCATAACATTGGGATTCTCAATTGAGGCAGTCCAACCCATGTCATGCCTGGCATACTCCTGCTGGACTCTCTGGACCGGTGGTCGAGGTGGAGATATACTTTGATCCGGTGTTGGAGGGGGATGCATGGGCGTTGGCACCCTGGTGACTGGAGGTACTGTGGAGGAGTCAAATGATGAGAGGGATTAGTACAGTCAGATATATATCCATGTGGGCATGTACATGCTAGGGCCTATCCACATTCTCATGTCAAACTCTATAACATGCATGTGCACATTGAGATTTGTGATATGATGGGTTTTAATATGCAAAGTATACATGTATGTGCTTCATACAATAGTTCTGTGTACATGTCAGTGATGGAGAAAATGTGTTCTTTAAGTGACACTATGGTTGTGATGACTATAGTGTCCATTTACTGAAAAGTCTACATGTGGCTTGTGGCCTGTGTTACTCTGAGACATGTTAGTATTTCACTATTCCACCTCATATCATGATTTTCAATGTGTTAAGTAGCATTAAATGGACATGCAACCCATATTTATTCTTTCATGATTCAGCTAGCCAAGCATGGAATTTTAAACAACTTTGTAATTTACTTCCATTAGCTAATTTGCTTCATTCTCTTGATATTCTTAGCTGAAAAGTATTTCTAGATAGGCTCATAAGCTGATGATTGGTGGCTGCACATCAATGCCTCGTGTGATTGCCTCACCCATGTGCATTGATATTTAATAAACTAAGATTATGAAAATGATGAAAAATAGATAATAGAAGTAAATTGGGATGTTGTTGAAAACTTTATTCTCTATCTGAATAATGAAATAAAATTATTTGGGTTTCATGTCCCTTTAATGTTAAATCTCATTGTATATTTTGTTGTTAGTAAGCAAAATACCATGCTCATCATTGTGTACATGAATGTGTGACAATATAGGATGTTATAACTCAAATACATATAATACTGGTGTGTGGGATGTTACTCACCAGCATGCTGTGCTGATGTTGCAGCCCCTGAGTCACGAGCCCCTGGAAGTCCACGGACTGCTGTGACGCTCAGGGACCTACGAATCAGCTCCTGCCACTCGTTGTATTCCGCCTCATAGTGAGGCCCACCTCCTGTTGCCCTCTGGGACATTGCTTCCTGGCCCATCTTCTCCTTGACTCTCCTTTTACAATCATTCCATCTCTTCTTTAGGCCATCCACATTCCTCCTCTGTTGGGACACACCATTGATGGCCTCCACCACCTTCTGCCAAGCATCTTTACGCCTACGGGCAACTCCTTTGCCCTTCTCTTGTCCAAAGAGGGCATTATGGTTCTCCAGGACAGCCTGGACTAGAGCGAGGTTTTCTGCAAAACTGAAGTTAGGACACCTCATACGCTCCTCGTCCTGGGCCGCCTGGCTCCCTCCCTGGGATGTACCTGGTGTGGGTTCCTCCCTATCCTCTCCCTCCCCCCCCTTCTATCCCCATGTGCACCCTCTATCCCTCTTCTAAGTGTGCCTGGCCTTGGGGCAACCCCACTCCCATCCTCCCTTCTGGCTCTCCCTCTCCCCACTCCGCTCACTCCCTGACGGGGACCCTGCTGCTCCTCCTGTCCATAATCCTCTCCCTGCAACTCCCCTTCCCTCCTCCCCCCAGCCCTAGCTCTCCCTGACATCCTCACACTACACACACTCACACTCACTCCCACTTCAATCACACACAATCACAACCAGACACTCAGCCTTTCAAACTGTAAAAGATAAATAAAATGTGTAAGTTGTTATCAAAAAAAAGTGTTGTGTATTTTGTATATGTGTGTATGCAAAATGTGTGCAATATGTAAAAAAGTGACAGTAAATGTACAAGCTTATCAAATCCTCCAAATCCGACCTAACTAAATATTATGCAATGCGCCTCTCTCTCTACTATAACGACTTTCTCCTACTCACTGTAGTGTGCTGTAGCTCCAAGAACCGACCAAACACACTAAAGAAAATGGCGGCTGCGCTGGGGTTTAAGTCTGAATTTTGAATCTCGTCATTACGTGGCGCATCTCTTAGAACTGGCGTTATTTTTTATGAGTCGTAGGCTAATTTGCATAAAACTACACTTTATTGAGACTTTACGTGAACAAAATACAGGCGCAAGTACTTGCGACGACTAAAATGTGTATTTGCGCACATTTTGCCTGCTCGCCGGTTTTTCCTACTTACGCCAGTTTAGCATCTGACGGCGCAGAATATTGGATAGCTAGAGTTGCGAGCTGAAACTGCGGGCGACACGGGTTACCTCGCTTGCGCCGCAAACTACGATCTATATCGGATCGACCCCGAGATGGTGATACAAAAACACAAAAAAAGTCCATCATTAGTGATCATTAAAACAAATCATATGCCAATATAATCCATCAGGTCAGAGTCACATTTTGATACATATATATAGGAGTATAATGGAAACATTAAATATAATTTAATAATAAAAATTTCATATGCTAGTTCTACTTACAAATATATAGATTATCCTAATGAAACACTTCAAACTAGACCTACATGAGAAAAATAAAGATAAAAAGCATTAATTACATTTTTATAGAAAGGCTTGTATATCTAAATCAATATTCAGCCCTTTTGGTTCAAGACAGTCTAAAATTTTGATCCAGAAAGTCTCTCTCTGTCTGAGCCTGAGTAGTCTATTAGTATTCCATTTATCAGGAGCTACCCATTCAATAATTTTAATGCTCAAACCCAAGGGGTTTTGATTATGGCAAACTTTAAAATGATAGGAAACACTATGATTTTCAAAACCTGACTCTATATTCCTAATGTGTTCCCTTAATCTATATTTGATTTTACGTTTAGTTCTTCCAATATAGATTTTGCCACATTTGGAAATGAATTGGTAAATGACGTACATAGTGTGACAAGTACATCTATATTTACATTTATATGATCTACTCTTATCAGAATTAAAAAAAACAGTATGATTATTATGTATACGAGGACACATTATGCATTCTGGCACTTTGCAAGGATATAAGCCCACGCGGGCCCCACACCAACTGGTTAGTGTACCCATTTGTACTGGTTGCCTTAAATTAGTGGGAGCTTTGTTTTTCCTAAAGACTACCTCAGGTTTATCACCCAATATAGTATTTAATACTGGATCTAATTTGAGTACTTTCAAATGCTTGTTTATAATACTCTTAATCTTATGATGTTGGTTATTGTACCTGGTGATAAATTTTAAATTATCTCGTTTAGTTAATATGGGCTTTTCATTATTCTTTTTATGTTGATTTTTTATAAGATGTATCCTATCCATTTCTAAAACTTTTATTTTTGCCTCATCCAATATTTTCGGATTATATCCATTTTGTAAAAATGTATCAGTTAGAATTTTTGCCTCTTTATTAAAATCCTCCATATGAGTACAATTTCATTTGATCCTCTGGTATTGTCCTAAAGGGACATTATATTTCCATTTGTTCCCTTTACTTTCAAGTTAACTTGTTGTGATATTGGCTTTAACAATAGCATGGCACTTGTATTCTAGTCATATTTTCATATGCTTTTCGGCACTATTCACCTAAATTTCTGTTTGTCAAAATTTCTTAGTAAAAAACCATTCACAGGTTGAGTAATTTTGAGATGATGTTTTAGTTTAAAATAGTAATTTTCTGCAAATTAATTAAATATGTTTTAATGATAATCCAGATATTTTATGAATACAGAGGTATCTTACCCTGTGATTGTATTTGTTTTAGTGCTGTACTTGCTGCAGGGAATAAAAAATGTAATCTTAAAATAGGATTAACTGACAGGAATTTTGTTTATTTTAACCCCTTAATGACCACAGCACTTTTCCATTTTCTGTCCGTTTGGGACCAAGGCTATTTTTACATTTCTACGGTGTTTGTGTTTAGCTGTAATTTTCCCCTTACTCATTTAATGTACCCACACATATTATATACCGTTTTTCTCGCCATTAAATAGACTTTCAAAATATACCATTATTTTCATCATATCTTATAATTTACTATAAAAAATTTTATAAAATATGAGGAAAAAATGGAAAAAAACACACTTTTTCTAACTTTGACCCCCAAAATCTTTTATACATCTACAACCACCAAAAAAAACCCATGCTAAATAGTTTCTAAATTTTGTCATGAGTTTAGAAATACCCAATGTTTACATGTTCTTTGCTTTTTTTGCAAGTTATAGGGCCATAAATACAAGTAGCACTTTGCTATTTCCAAACCACTTTTTTTCAAAATTAGCGCTAGTTACATTAGAACACTGATATCTTTCAGGAATCCCTGAATATCCATTGACATGTATATATTTTTTTTTAGAAGACATCCCAAAGTATTGATCTAGGCCCATTTTGGTATATTTCATGCCACCGTTTCACCGCCAAATGCGATCAAATAAAAAAAATTGTTAACTTTTTCACAAACTTTAGGTTTCTCACTGAAATTATTTACAAAAAACTTATGCAATTATAGCATACATGGTTGTAAATGCTTCTCTGGGATCCCCTTTGTTCATAAATAGCAGACATATATGGCTTTGGTTTTGCTTTTTACTAATTAGAAGGCTGCTAAATGCGACTGCGCACCACACGTGTATTATGCCCAGCAGTGAAGGGGTTAATTAGGGAGCATGTAGGGAGCTTCTAGGGTTAATTTTAGCTTCAGTGTAGTGTAGTAGACAACCCCAAGTATTGATCTAGGCCCATTTTGGTATATTTCATGCCACCATTTCACCGCCAAATGCGATCAAATTAAAAAAAACGCTAAATTTTTCACAATTTTAGGTTTCTCACTGAAATTATTTACAAACAGCATGTGCAATTATGGCACAAATAATTGTAAATGCTTCTCTGGGATCCCCTTTGTTCAGAAATAGCAGACATATATGACTTTGGCGTTGCTTTTTGGTAATTAGAAGGCCGCTAAGTGCTGCTGCGCATCACACGTGTATTATGGCTAGCAGTGAAGGGGTTAATTAGGTAGTTTGTAGGGAGCTTGCAGGGTTAATTTTAGCTTTAGTGTAGAGATCAGCCTCCCACCTGACACATCAGACCCCCTGATCCCTCCCAAACAGCTCCCTTCCCTCCCCCACCCCACAATTGTCCCCGCCATCTTAAGTACTGGCAGAAAGTCTGCCAGTACTAAAATAAACGTGTTTTTTTTTTTTTAAAAAATAAAAAAAATCTTTAGCATATTTACATATGCTTTGTAGGATCCCCCCTTAGCCCCCAACCTCCCTGATCCCCCCCAAAACAGCTCTCTAACCCCCCCTCTGCATTATTGGGGGCCATCTTGGGTACTGGCAGCTGTCTGCCAGTACCCAGTTTACAATATATTTTCTGTTTTTTATTTTATTTTTCTATGGTTTTCTGTAGTGTAGCTTCCCCACGACCAACCCCTACCCCCACCCCCTCCCAGATCCCTTAGATTACTTTTTTTGGGGCATGTATTCCCCCTCTTCCTCCCACTTACATAGTGTAGTGTAAGTGGTTCCCACCCGCTCCCTCCCCGTGCACGCGCCCCCCCCGCCGCCCCCGTGCACGCGCGCGTGTCTGTGCGCGCCCCTGACTTTGCCGCCCCCGATCCCGCCCCCCTCTGTGTGTCAGCAACCATCGATGGCCGCCCACCCGCCTCCCACTGCAGCTCCCACCCACCAACGATTGCGGCCATCGATGTCCGGTGTAGAGAGGGCCACAGAGTGGCTCTCTCTGCACCGGAGGGGTAAAAATTGTTATTGCAGGATGCCTCGATATTGAGGCATCCTGCAATAACCGGAAAGCAGCTGGAAGCGATGAGGATCGCTTCCAGCTTCTTTCCAAACCGAGGACGTACGCCATACGTCCTCAGGCGTTAACTGCCTTTTTTCTGAGGACGTATGGCGTACGTCCTCGGTCATTAAGGGGTTAAGCAGTTATTGGGCCTTGACACAACAATCTTGCATAATGCAAAAAAATGTTAGAATGTTAAACTGTTATAATTCCCCCTATATAAATCAGTGGAGAGTTAGCAGGGAGCAGGGATGCATTTTGAAAATTAAATCCTGCAGTTAATGCAAATCAGATTACCCTTTTTGTTGTACCGTTTGTTGAACCATGCAGTTGTAATTTTCAGACTTCCAATAAAGTTTGAAAACTTAAAAAAAAAAATCAGATAATCCTGTT
The DNA here is from genome assembly GCF_027579735.1 of Bombina bombina. Taxonomy (NCBI): domain Eukaryota; kingdom Metazoa; phylum Chordata; class Amphibia; order Anura; family Bombinatoridae; genus Bombina; species Bombina bombina. The sequence continues at coordinate 644,634,515 of NC_069503.1, forward strand.
TTCAGCATATATGATCATACAATTGCCTCTTTTTTGTATGCAAGTGTTTTTCTAGTAGGGTAATAAGTGCCTTGTGTATTTTGACACAATCTTGCTACCTTTCAATTTGCAAGGTAAAGCAGTGAGTTCTGCAAAGGGAAAATGTATAGAGGATATGCATAGTTGTTTTGCTCCTGCTTTAGTATAATTTATACCGTGTGCACAATATTTGTTTCCTCTACATAATTATAATACGAATCAGCAGTAGCTGCAGGCACAGCCAACACAAATGCTTTATTGCACTGAACTGACCACAACCAAAATTTTTCTTTATAGAAATTACAGTCTTCCACCACAATTAATCTTCCAATATCTCTTCAGCCATTACGTACAAGGAATAACCCAAACGCACATAATTAAAATTAACCACAGACCACTGCCTATTTGTAACCTATAATAGATGATCTAAACTATCTGGGCCTGGTGATGCAATAATCTCCTTCTTGGCAAGAAATTGTAAAGCAGACTTCACAGGGGCTGAACTCATTGAATGTTGAAAGAAAAAAGGGGGAATCCTCTAGCACTGCCAGATTTCTCACAAGATTCTAGAAAGGCAAATTTTACTATACTTTTCTAATATGTGTTCTCTGCATTTCTGTATGTGCAGGTGAGACAAGCCCAGTATATATACAATATAGCACTTCATGATAGAAGAATTTTATAGACTTAAGGGCCGATTTAACAAATGTCTGTCCGACATGATCCACTCAGCGGATCATATCCGACAGACATTGCCTAATTCCGTCAGCATTTAACATTACACAAGCAGTTCTGGTGAACTGCTTGTGCAATGCTGCCCCCTGCAGATTCATGGCCGCTAGCAGGGGGTGTCAATCAACCCGATCATACATGATTGGGCGGATTAATGTCTGCAGCCTCAGAGGTGGTGGACCAGTTAAGGAGCAGCGGTCTTAAGACCACTGCTTCATAACTGCTGTTTCCGGTAAGCCTGAAGGCTCGTGTGGAAACAGGGGCCATTTAGCCCTTGATAAATCAGCCCCTTACACTTTGTGCTTTGTATTTTTTGTTAATATAAACTTAAGACTAGAGTGGGTACATTAGTGTTATTACAGTTATGTTTAAACTTTATATTTTATTTATATAAATTAAGATATGTAAAATAAAATAGAGCTTCAAAAATGGATGGGACAGGGGTATTCTCGTGGCTAAACAGGGGAATTCTCAGTATATATGAAAAACAGGTATGCGGTGCATGAATGACTAAATAAAGTAAAAGACTTTTGGCTAGATTACAAATTGTGCATTAAGGTAAAAAAGCAGCATTAAGAGGTCCTAACGCTGCTTTTTTACGCCCGCTGCTATTACGAGTCTTGCAGGTGTAGGGGCACCGCACACTTTTTTGGCCTTATCGCAAAACGACTTACGTAAACTTCGTAAAGTCTTTTTTCTATGGGACTTCCATAGCGCCGGTATTACGAGTCTGTCCTGGGAGGCCAAAGAGTGAGCGGTACACCCTACCCCATCAAGAGTCCTAACGCATTTAAAAGTCAGTAGTTAAGAGTTTTATGGTACAACGCTGTAACATAAAACTCATAACTAAAGTGCTAAAAAGTACACTAACACCCATACACTACCTATTAAACCCTAAACCGAGGCCCTCCCATATCGCAAACACTAAAATAAATTTTTTAACCCCTAATCTGCCGCTCTGGACATCACCGCAACTATAACAAACATATTACCCCTAAACCGCCACACTCCCGCCTCACAAACACTAGTAAAATATTATTAATCCCTAATCTGCCATCCCTAACATTGCCGCCACCTACCTACATTTATTAACCCCTAATCTGCCACACCCAACGTCGCCGCCATTATACTAAATGTATTAAACCCTAAATCTAAGTCTAACCCTAACCCGAACACCCCCTAACTTAAATAGAGTTACAATAAATCTAAAGAAAATTACTATAATTAACTAAATTATTCCTATTTAAAACTAAATACTTACCTATAAAATAAACCCTAAACTAGATACAATATAACTAATAGTTACATTTTATCTAGCTTAGGGTTTATTTTTATTTTACAGGCAAGTTTGTATTAATGTTAACTAGGCAGAATAGTTATTAAATAGTTAATAACTATCTAGCTAAAATAAATACAAAAGTACCTGTAAAATAAAACCTAACCTAAGTCACATTAACACCTAACACTACACTATAATTAAATAAATTAACTAAATTAACAACATTTAAATAAATTAAATTAAATTAGCTAAAGTACAAAAAACCCCCACTAAATTACAGAAAATAATAAACAAATTACAAGATATTTAAACTAATTACACCTAATCTAATCTTGTAAAACCCGTAATACTAGCGCTGCAGGTAAGTAAGCGGTGAGACAAAACTGCTCGTTAGCAACGCATAGCCTCTAACGCAAAACTCATAGGCCTAGATTTGGAGTTCGGCGGTAGCCGTCAAAACCAGCGTTAGAGGCTCCTAACGCTGGTTTTGGGCGCCCGCTGGTATTTGGAGTCAGTGATTAAAGGGTCTAACGCTCACTTTTCAGCCGCGACTTTTCCATACCGCAGATCCCCCTACGCCATTTGCGTAGCCTATCTTTTCAATGGGATCTTTCTAACGCTGGTATTTAGAGTCGTTTCTGAAGTGAGCGTTAGAGCTCTAACGACAAGATTCCAGCCGCCTGAAAATAGCAGGAGTTAAGAGCTTTCTGGCTAACGCCGGTTCATAAAGCTCTTAACTACTGTACCCTAAAGTACACTAACACCCATAAACTACCTATGTACCCCTAAACCGAGCTCCCCCCACATCGCCGCCACTCGATTAAAATTTTTAACCCCTAATCTGCCGACCGCCACCTACGTTATACTTATGTACCCCTAATCTGCTACCCCTAACACCGCCGACCCCTGTATTATATTTATTAACCACTAACCTGCCCCCCACAACATCGCCGCCAGCTACTTAAAATAATTAACCCCTAATCTTCCGACCGCAAAGCGCCGCCACCTACGTTATCCCTATGTACCCCTAATCTGCTACCCCTAACACCGCCGACCCCTATATTATATTTATTAACCCCTAATCTGCCCCCCTCAACGTCGCCGACACCTGCCTACACTTATTAACTCCTAATCTGCCGAGCGGACCTGAGCGCTACTATAATAAAGTTATTAACCCCTAATCCGCCTCACTAACCCTATCATAAATAGTATTAACCCCTAATCTGCCCTCCCTAACATCGCCGACACCTACCTTCAATTATTAACCCCTAATCTTCCGATCGGAGCTCACCGCTATTCTAATAAATGTATTAACCCCTAAAGCTAAGTCTAACCCTAACACTAACACCCCCCTAAGTTAAATATAATTTACATCTAACGAAATTAATTAACTCTTATTAAATAAATTATTCCTATTTAAAGCTAAATACTTACCTGTAAAATAAACCCTAATATAGCTACAATATAAATTATAATTATATTATAGCTATTTTAGGATTAATATTTATTTTACAGGCAACTTTGTAATTATTTTAACCAGGTACAATAGCTATTAAATAGTTAAGAACTATTTAATAGTTACCTAGTTAAAATAATAACAAATTTACCTGTAAAATAAATCCTAACCTAAGATATAATTAAACCTAACACTACCCTATCAATAAAATAATTAAATAAACTACCTACAATTACCTACAATTAACCTAACACTACACTATCAATAAATAAATTAAATACAATTCCTACAAATAAATACAATTAAATAAACTAGCTAAAGTACAAAAAATAAAAAAGAACTAAGTTACAGAAAATAAAAAAATATTTACAAACATAAGAAAAATATTACAACAATTTTAAACTAATTACACCTACTCTAAGCCCCCTAATAAAATAACAAAGCCCCCCAAAATAAAAAATTCCCTACCCTATTCTAAATTAAAAAAGTTACAAGCTCTTTTACCTTACCAGCCCTGAACAGGGCCCTTTGCGGGGCATGCCCCAAGAATTTCAGCTCTTTTGCCTGTAAAAAAAAACATACAATACCCCCCCCAACATTACAACCCACCACCCACATACCCCTAATCTAACCCAAACCCCCCTTAAATAAACCTAACACTAAGCCCCTGAAGATCTTCCTACCTTGTCTTCACCATCCAGGTATCACCGATCCGTCCTGGCTCCAAGATCTTCATCCAACCCAAGCGGGGGTTGGCGATCCATAATCCGGTGCTGAAGAGGTCCAGAAGAGGCTCCAAAGTCTTCCTCCTATCCGGCAAGAAGAGGACATCCGGACCGGCAAACATCTTCTCCAAGCGGCATCTTCGATCTTCTTCCATCCGGAGCGAAGTGGCAGGATCCTGAAGACCTCCAGCGCGGAACATCCATCCGGACCGACGACTGAACGACGAATGACTGTTCCTTTAAGGGACGTCATCCAAGATGGCGTCCCTCGAATTCCGATTGGCTGATAGGATTCTATCAGCCAATCGGAATTAAGGTAGGAATTTTCTGATTGGCTGATGGAATCAGCCAATCAGAATCTAGTTCAATCCGATTGGCCGATCCAATCAGCCAATCAGATTGAGCTCGCATTCTATTGGCTGATCGGAACAGCCAATAGAATGCGAGCTCAATCTGATTGGCTGATTGGATCAGCCAATAGGATTGAACTTGATTCTGATTGGCTGATTCCATCAGCCAATCAGAAAATTCCTACCTTAATTCCGATTGGCTGATAGAATCCTATCAGCCAATCGGAATTCGAGGGACGCCATCTTGGATGACGTCCCTTAAAGGAACAGTCATTCGTCGTTCAGTCGTCGGTCCGGATGGATGTTCCGCGCTGGAGGTCTTCAGGATCCTGCCACTTCGCTCCGGATGGAAGAAGATCGAAGATGCCGCTTGGAGAAGATGTTTGCCGGTCCGGATGTCCTCTTCTTGCCGGATAGGAGGAAGACTTTGGAGCCTCTTCTGGACCTCTTCAGCACCGGATTATGGATCGCCAACCCCCGCTTGGGTTGGATGAAGATCTTGGAGCCAGGACGGATCGGTGATACCTGGATGGTGAAGACAAGGTAGGAAGATCTTCAGGGGCTTAGTGTTAGGTTTATTTAAGGGGGGTTTTGGTTAGATTAGGGGTATGTGGGTGGTGGGTTGTAATGTTGGGGGGGGGTATTGTATGTTTTTTTTTACAGGCAAAAGAGCTGAAATTCTTGGGGCATGCCCCGCAAAGGGCCCTGTTCAGGGCTGGTAAGGTAAAAGAGCTTTTACATTTATTAATTTAGAATAGGGTAGGGAATTTTTTATTTTGGGGGGCTTTGTTATTTTATTAGGGGGCTTAGAGTAGGTGTAATTAGTTTAAAATTGTTGTAATATTTTTCTTATGTTTGTAAATATTTTTTTATTTTCTGTAACTTAGTTCTTTTTTATTTTTTGTACTTTAGCTAGTTTATTTAATTGTATTTATTTGTAGGAATTGTGTTTAATTAATTTATTGATAGTGTAGTGTTAGGTTAATTGTAGGTAGTTTATTTAATTATTTTATTGATAGGGTAGTGTTAGGTTTAATTATATCTTAGGTTAGGATTTATTTTACAGGTAAATTTGTTATTATTTTAACTAGGTAACTATTAAATAGTTCTTAACTATTTAATAGCTATTGTACCTGGTTAAAATAATTACAAAGTTGCCTGTAAAATAAATATTAATCCTAAAATAGCTATAATATAATTATAATTTATATTGTAGCTATATTAGGATTTATTTTACAGGTAAGTATTTAGCTTTAAATAGGAATCATTTATTTAATAAGAGTTAATTAATTTCGTTAGATGTAAATTATATTTAACTTAGGGGGGTGTTAGTGTTAGGGTTAGACTTAGCTTTAGGGGTTAATCCATTTATTAGAATAGCGGTGAGCTCCGATCGGAAGATTAGGGGTTAATAATTGAAGGTAGGTGTCGGCGATGTTAGGGAGGGCAGATTAGGGGTTAATACTATTTATGATAGGGTTAGTGAGGCGGATTAGGGGTTAATAACTTTATTATAGTAGCGCTCAGGTCCGCTCGGCAGATTAGGGGTTAATATGTGTAGGCAGGTGTCGGCGACGTTGAGGGGGGCAGATTAGGGGTTAATAAATATAATATAGGGGTCGGCGGTGTTAGGGGCAGCAGATTAGGGGTACATAGGGATAATGTAGGTAGCGGCGGTTTACGGAGCGGCAGATTAGGGGTTAAAAAAATATGCAGGGGTCAGCGATAGCGGGGGCGGCAGATTAGGGGTTAATAAGTGTAAGGTTAGGGGTGTTTAGACTCTGGGTACATGTTAGAGTGTTAGGTGCAGACGTAGGAAGTGTTTCCCCATAGGAAACAATGGGGCTGCGTTAGGAGCTTAACGCTGCTTTTTTGCAGGTGTTAGGTTTTTTTTCAGCTCAAACAGCCCCATTGTTTCCTATGGGGGAATCGTGCACGAGCACGTTTTTGAGGCCGGCCGCGTCCGTAAGCAACTCTGGTATCGAGAGTTGCATTTGCGGTAAAAATGCTCTACGCTCCTTTTTTGGAGCCTAACGCAGCATTTGTTTGAACTCTCGATACCAGAGTTAAATTTATGGTGCGGCCAGAAAAAAGCCCGCGGAGCGTTAACAGCCCTTTTACCGCCGAACTCCAAATCTAGGCCATAATCTGGCCGATAATTTGCAAAGCATGAGAAAAAATAAGAATATAATATCACACTTGCAAGTCAAAAACACTAGTGTCTTTCTTGAAATTTGAAGGTTCTGATGAGATCCTGTATGTAGGAATAGGCTCAGATCCCTTGCCATGTTTTCTCCAACCTCATCAGGCATTATAGGAGAACACTCAGAGCTGTTATCTTGGTAAAGGAAGGTAGCACAAAGTATTGCCTAAACGTGGGCAAATAGTTGTGCCACAAATATATTTAACAAAGATTTTTTGTTTGTTTGTTAAACCTGTATTGTATTTGCAATTGTTTGATATACAGAGCACAGTATTTTTGTGTATTTGTTTAACAAAAGATCAAAAGGTTAAACATTAAAGACAAGTTTTTACAGCCATCTTTGCTCATATTTACCAAGGTTGCCAATATGAATGGAGGGCACTATATATATAGTATTTTGGTGCTGGACTGACCAAAATAGGTGGGATCAGACTCATATACTACAGGAAAGTTCTACTCTGTGAAAAGCATTACTGGGCTAAAAGAAGTTGCAACCAGGCGGTAAATCGCCATAGAACAGGCTAACAATGGTATTGAGCCAGTTGTTCATTCCTGTGAGTGCACTTCTCTCTGTGTATATATATATATATATATATATATATATATATATATATATATACACTGTGTGCAGAATTATTAGACAAATGAGTATTTTGACCACATCATCCTCTTTATGCATGTTGTCTTACTCCAAGCTGTATAGGCTCGAAAGCCTACTACCAATTAAGCATATTAGGTGATGTGCATCTCTGTAATGAGAAGGGGTGTGGTCTAATGACATCAACACCCTATATCAGGTGTGCATAATTATTAGGCAACTTCCTTTCCTTTGGCAAAATGGGTCAAAAGAAGGACTTGACAGGCTCAGAAAAGTCAAAAATAGTGAGATATCTTGCAGAGGGATGCAGCACTCTTAAAATTGCAAAGCTTCTGAAGCGTGATCATCGAACAATCAAGCGTTTCATTCAAAATAGTCAACAGGGTCGCAAGAAGCGTGTGGAAAAACCAAGGCGCAAAATAACTGCCCATGAACTGAGAAAAGTCAAGCGTGCAGCTGCCAAGATGCCACTTGCCACCAGTTTGGCCATATTTCAGAGCTGCAACATCACTGGAGTGCCCAAAAGCACAAGGTGTGCAATACTCAGAGACATGGCCAAGGTAAGAAAGGCTGAAAGACGACCACCACTGAACAAGACACACAAGCTGAAATGTCAAGACTGGGCCAAGAAATATCTCAAGACTGATTTTTCTAAGGTTTTATGGACTGATGAAATGAGAGTGAGTCTTGATGGGCCAGATGGATGGGCCCGTGGCTGGATTGGTAAAGGGCAGAGAGCTCCAGTCCGACTCAGACGCCAGCAAGGTGGAGGTGGAGTACTGGTTTGGGCTGGTATCATCAAAGATGAGCTTGTGGGGCCTTTTCGGGTTGAGGATGGAGTCAAGCTCAACTCCCAGTTTCTGGAAGACACCTTCTTCAAGCAGTGGTACAGGAAGAAGTCTGCATCCTTCAAGAAAAACATGATTTTCATGCAGGACAATGCTCCATCACACGCGTCCAAGTACTCCACAGCGTGGCTGGCAAGAAAGGGTATAAAAGAAGAAAATCTAATGACATGGCCTCCTTGTTCACCTGATCTGAACCCCATTGAGAACCTGTGGTCCATCATCAAATGTGAGATTTACAAGGAGGGAAAACAGTACACCTCTCTGAACAGTGTCTGGGAGGCTGTGGTTGCTGCTGCACGCAATGTTGATGGTGAACAGATCAAAACACTGACAGAATCCATGGATGGAAGGCTTTTGAGTGTCCTTGCAAAGAAAGGTGGCTATATTGGTCACTGATTTGTTTTTGTTTTGTTTTTGAATGTCAGAAATGTATATTTGTGAATGTTGAGATGTTATATTGGTTTCACTGGTAAAAATAAATAATTGAAATGGGTATATATTTGTTTTTTGTTAAGTTGCCTAATATTTATGCACAGTAATAGTCACCTGCACACACAGATATCCCCCTAAAATAGCTATAACTAAAAACAAACTACTTCCAAAACTATTCAGCTTTGATATTAATGAGTTTTTTGGGTTCATTGAGAACATGGTTGTTGTTCAATAATAAAATTAATCCTCAAAAATACAACTTGCCTAATAATTCTGCACTCCCTGTATATATATATATATATATATATATATATATATATATATATATATATATATATATATATATATATATAAATAAATAGAGAGAGACAGATAGATAGATAGATAGATAGATAGATAGATGGGAGAGGGGGGGAGAGAGAGGGGGAGAGGGGGAGAGAGAGAAAGAGGGGAGATGTGGAGAGAGAGAGTGGGGAGAGAGAAAGAGAGAGGGGGGAGAGAGAGAGAGAGAGAGAGAGAGAGAGAGGGGGAGAGAGAGAGAGAGAGAGAGAGAGGGGGGGAGAGAGAGATGTAAAGAGGGGGGAGAGAGATGTAAAGAGAGGGGAGAGAGAGAGACAGAGGGATAAATAGATATATTGATAGATAGATAGTATATATATATATATATATATATATATATATATATATATATATATACACACTGCAAGGAGGGTTCCAGCACTCTTCTTTGTACTGTGTCAGCAGCCGGGGTGCACTTCAAAAAATCAATATAGAAAAACAAGCACGGGGAAGGCACTCACCGTTTCAAATATAACCTTTTATTTCACAGATTAACATTTTCGGGGTTGCCCCCGTCCTCAGACCAACAGAACACATAACAAACTCACCCTTTTATGAAAGACCACATCACCGCCTAATTGCCGACAGCTGTTCTCCCAATGCATACAGCACACACAACTGCGCATGCCCGGGCACACTACGGAGCCCAGCAGAGAGCAAAATTAAACAATTATCAAACCCATCACCATGGTAACATAACACCACCGTGTCCTATACATCTAAAATAACAATCGCATAGAGCCATAATCACATATAACTAGCTAACTGTCCAAATGAGCGCACCAATAGCTACACATTGTATAACTTAGCCTAAAGCCAGGTAAATTCATCATCATTCCCTTAATCGAACAGAACTACTGTTGCCTAGCAACCACACAACATTAACCAGAGCTAGTAAATGGCTAGTACATACCTACCCACTTCCTCTGAAAGTACCACTCGCAACATTCACCCACAGATACACACCTTGCCTACTACCAATCGCACTAACATTCAAATACAAAGTACACATACAACAACTTAGAAACCTAAATTGCTACACACTCACGCAACTTAGCTAAATGCAATAAACATCCAAAACAGCCCTCACCAACATCATCACAAGCTCATCTCGTAAATTCATGACAAAAGCATAAGACATCGTATCAATATTCCTTCTATATGTACTACACCATATTATGCTGTAATAAAACACTAATTGTGTATAATCGGCACAAGTGCGCAAACCTGCACTACCTACTGTTACCTCACTCAGGATCAAATTGACATTGGGCATTTAAACCAAGCAACTATACCCCAGTTAAAACATAATGCACAACCTCTATATACAATAACCAAGTCCATCCTAAAAACATCCATACCTACAAACAAACCACCAACCACTACTCATACACACTAACCTTCAGGCACAAGATACATACCCTACCCCACATTAAAACCATACCACCTCCCAGTCTCACACATAATGCTCAAATCAACAAAACACATAGTCATTCAAATAAACTATAAAAACCATACCCAAGTGTTCATACACCCAGCACGATACCCCTTAACCATACATTAGCAGGTATACAAACAAACATACATTGCATACTCTATCCCATGCTAACTCAACCAAATATACTATCATCAACCCCACTCGTCTCACTAATGCCAATAGTACCTAATCTTAACAACATACATCCAAAATACAACCACCTCTATATAACCCCACTACGAGTTACTCATCTCCTTACCCATCTTCCTCTCATCTCCTTTCATTAAACATACAACCAATCTCCTACACCAAAACTACCAATCCCCCTTACTCGCTCATCAACATACAAACCACACAGACCCAAACCACATACTCAGGCTATAATGCCCCA